>NC_053022.1:428028157-428173483 GCF_003073215.2 Triticum urartu | reverse complement strand
ATATATTGATGAAAACATAATAGGTTCAGATCTGAAATCATGGCACTCGGGCCCTAGTGACAAGCATTAAGCATAGCAAAGTCATAGCAACATCAATCTCAGAACATAGTGGATACTAGGTATCAAACCGTAACAAAACTAACTCGATTATATGATAAATGTCATCCAACCCATCACCGTCCAGCAAGCCTACGATGGAATTACTCACGCACGGCAGTGAGCATCATGAAATTGGTGATGGAGGATGGTTGATGATGATGACGGCGATGGATTCCCCTCTCTGGAGCCCCGACCGGACTCCAGATCGGCCCTCCCGAGAGGTTTTAGGGCTTGGCGGCGGCTCCGTATTGTGAAACATGATGAATCCTTCTCCTTTATTTTTTTCTCCCCGAAAGTGAATATATAGAGTTGGAGTCGAGGTTGGAGGAGCTCCAGGGGGCCCACGAGGTAGGGGCGCGCCCCCCACCCTCGTGGCTAGGGTGTGGGCCCCTTGGCCTTGACCTTTTGCTAGTATTTTTCATTATTTCCAAAAAGACGCTCCGTGGAGTTTCGGGGCATTCCGAGTACTTTTGTTGTTGCACATAAATAACACCATGCCAATTCTACTGAAAACAGCGTCGGTCTGGGTTAGTTCCATTCAAATCATCCAAGTTAGAGTCCAAACCAAGGGCAAAAGTGTTTGGAAAAGTAGATACGATAGAGACGTATCAATACGCTTTTGGCCGCCTCGCGTTAAGCCGTCGAGAATCTGGCCCGCTGCTGCGGAGACCTCAAGCCGCCTGAATCTCCTGCTGGGTTAGGATGGCCACAGTCGACCCGTTATGCCACATCCTTCACACCTCTAAACCGGCCACCATTGAAGGTATCATGGCCCCCGCGACTGTCCGAGTCACCGTTGCTGGGTGACCCGCCTTACCAAAACGCTCGACTACCACTTCGGTCTCGAGACGCTGCTCACATAACCACCGCAAGTTAACGGACCCCTTCTGCTCAAGTCGAGGCACTTTGAACCAGACAACCGGGCCCTGGTGAGTCACCGCCAAGCACGCCTCTGAGTTGCCACAGAGCACGCCTCCGGCGGTCGATCCGCCGCGGTCGTTCTGAGCCATCACCTGCCGCTGTTGTCTCTACGGCTACAAGCTGCCGTTTGCCTAAGTCACCACAACGCCTCTCCCTGCTGGTCCTCATCTGTCCCGCGCTGAACCGCCACCGGAGAGCAGCCATCTCGCCATTGCTGACAAACCGCCTTCACCGCTCCTTTATGGCCTGTCTTCAAACCGCCGCCGATGAGCCGCCTGCGGTGCCGCTCCTCTCGCAGCCTGCGCCCCCGTCATACCTCGAGCTAGGCCATATCCGGCCCTGAGCCGGCTCTCAGGGGGCACCGCTGCGCCTGGCCGGGTCAGACTTGCCTCTGCTGGCCACGGCCGTGACCCGCCTGGTCGGGTGCTTCCCCGCCACCGGCTCCCTCCTACTCCTTGGCCACTGCTGTCGTTTCCATCCTCAAATTGACATGCGAGCCGCCGCGCCCGAGCATAGAAGCATCAACCCAAACCGCCTTCATTGCTTTCGCTGCCGCGGTTGTGAGCCGCTCTTGTTGAGTCGCAGCCTGTCCGATTCTCCGGCCTCTCTCCGAGTCTCCATCGGGCCTCGGCATCCGTCTCAAGCGCAGCACCGCCGCCCCGCCGTTGCGGCAAACCGCCCGCTGGTTCCTGCTTTTTCTTGCCACATAGCTCATGCTCTGCTCCGCAACCGCGCAAACCGTCGGCGGTTCAGGAAGTTCGCTGCTCTGCCTCACCGGTGACCCGCCCGTGCCGCGCTTCTCCCCAGCTACTACTGCGCCTCCTTGACCCGCCCCTGCCTCATGGCCACTCGCGATTTCATAAGCCGCCTCCAGCTGTCCGTTTCAATTGACTGGGAAAGGGTGAGGAAAAGAAACAAAGGAAAAGATAAGAGAAGGTTCGGTTGAAAAAAAATCATGGAAGAAGTAAAATTCAGATCAGTTGGAAAACCAATGACGTACATGACTAGCTCGACGTCCCAGAAAATATCAGGTGCTATCCACCTTGTTTATTTTTTCAATGTACTTTAAATTCCTCCGAGAACAATTATCCTCCCTTTAAATATTTTTGTTCCATGTTCATGGCAGAGACGACAAGATCATCTGTCATCCAGGTACATCGGGACAATTATTCACCACTGAGAAGCGCTTACGCTGCCGCCCTTGCGGTCTAGTCTACATCAACACACCGGAGCTACACCCGTCTGCACGAGCTACTTAATGAGCGCACACAAGTTACCGCTCCTACGGCACGGTCTATTTCACCAAATCTAGAGCATATCATAATATATTATCAGCTTCCACTGCATGGCTCAATGAATTGGAGTACAAATCGTTGCCACTGTAGTTTGGGTAATTTCAACAATCAGTGTGGATGACCCATTGGCCGGGTTACTGACACAATTCCAATGGGATCATTTATAACCCACCATGGTCAACTTCAACCTTCCGTAGATTCATATCGCGTTATTAATGCTAAAGATATACAATGAGTGCTGCGAAGATCATCAACTCACTACCTTGGCTCCAGCTTTAACATATTACAGTGTTTCGCTGTTCAACTATATCCCGGTGTACATCACGGTCAAATATGGAGAATCTCAAGCCAACTCCTCGAGTCGTCTTAAGACTTGGGGGCTACAATGATATGACTTAGCAAGTCTTGCCAGTTTTAGCTAATTCAAGTGCCCCAGGACGTTGAAGGGAAAGATAACCCGGTCCCGGAGGCTACTGTTATATTGATGAAAATTTAAAGGCCGTCAAAAAATTTCCCGCTTAAAAAGTATATGACTATCACAAAATCTTGGCTCAATGAAGGAGTTCCAGGTCATCAAAGAAGACTTCGGTTCAAAATCCGGCTCAAGGGAAAGTTGTCTCCCACAAAGCTTTGAAGCTCTAAATATCTGGTTTAAGAAATTCCGGTTCAAGAAGAATTATCTCTCGCAAAGTTTGAGTTCTTAGAAAAAATAAAGGTTGCCAAAGAGAACTTGCTGCCATGATACGCGGTTCAAACATGGGTATCCTGCCTTATGGGCTTATCTTATTGGTCACTTGGGGGCTTCCGGCTCATTGAAGCGAAGCTATGATTACCCTTTAATCCGACTTATACGCCATTCTTACAAAACACTTGGGGGCTTGCTACCTAGGTTAAAGGGACCAAAGAGAGTCGGTTGCAAAAGTACAACTCAAACATAGGTGCCCATTGAGCACAGCTCAAAAACATTTCTTGGGGCTCTTTGTCCTAAAGAACAAAGAGTTTGTATAACCCTTGTAATAGGCTTAAAAGCCAGGCTTGGAAGCCAAGTGTATTCACCTAAAATCCAGGGTTATCCTGCCTTTTTAAGTAAGCCACTCCGCCCAGGTAATCCTGGAATGACCCACCGAACGTTTGACAAGTCAATCTTATGCAGACCCTAAACTTGTCAAAGTTAAAACGACGATTGTTTATGTGAGGTACATCTTATGAGGTTTGTAAAACGGTTTAACTCAGTGGCCTGTGTAGCCCGTGAAAGCACTCGATTTTCGGCCTGGCAGCCCATGAAAAGCCTCATTTTTTCGTTTGTTTTTATATGATAGATCTTTTGAGGTTTATTTGATGAGGCCTATAATGCTTTATGATTATAATTCACCGGTGTTTATTAACCCGGCCTGGCTTTCGACTATAAGTCGCTAGTATGAGATCAGATAATATTCGATGTTTATTAACCCGGCCTGGCTTTGTTCATAAACCGGCAATATATGATAATTACTAGTGCTCAAATTTTGGGTTATCACCCTTACTACACTGGCTTGGTAAACCAACAGGGTGATCAAATATCACAGGAACCAGTTTTCAAACCGGGTTATATTAGTCAAATCTTTAATAGCCAACATGGCTGGATTTTTATTATGGTTATCAATAACCAGTATTATGATTGAGGTTTTCAAAGTCACTTTAGCGCAATGGCTATTACTTTATCAATGGATATGATTTATTCTACAATGGAAGGAATAGTCCCGAGTCGCTGCAAGCTTACGACCCCGCACTTGGGGGCTACATTATTCAAGTTGAGATTACATCAAATATACAAGTCCCATGTCACTGCCAGCATGCACCATGACACTTGGGGGCTAATGCAAGGTCATTTTTTACTTGCCTTATTGAAGACCCGACTCATCATATCATAATGAGCCGGCCCTTGGGGGCTACCAATTGCTCCTGTCAAAAAATTTAAGGTACACAAGCTTTAATCCATTATATTGAAAGGTTTATTGCTCAGTTGGTAAAGCACAAATCTCTTAACCTTGTGGATGTGGGTTCAAGCCCCATGATGGGGGTTACATCATATGATGTTATTTTCAATGAAGTATATATAAAATCCCAGCTCAATATTATCTTACTAAGCTGGCCCTTGGGTGCTACACGTTGATGTTCAAGTCTACATGATCGTATCTATGAAGTCCCTGCTCATTATTGCATAATGACCCGACCCTTGGGGGCTACACTGGTTGAAGTTTTTATGAGCATAAGGCAATTACAAGTCCCAAGTTGCTGCAAGCATGATAACCCGGCACTTGGGGGCTACATATGTGGAATACTCAGTTTATGACTAGTGATTGAGATGAACAACCTAGATTTCTTTAAGCTTGTGACATTCATATTGAAGCAAGTCTTAAGTTGTTACTACGTTCCCTTCTTAAGACTTGGGAGCTACAAGTGATATGCATATAAGAGGTATATTTTTGAACCGGTGTCGTCAATCTTTATAAACCGGCAATTTTGGCAGTGATAAACCGGCGAGTTTTACATCTTCAAGCCGGCTGAAGAATCAGATAAGTATTTCAAGGACCAATATTTTTTAAGCATTGGAAGCTGAGTCAAATGAATTATTCTTCACAAATTTTCTCTGTGAGAAACCAACATCAGCAAATTGATTATGAAGCTGGCCTGTTACACTAGATTTTCTAGAAGGAGGAAATAACAAGGAGTTAAGGATGACAGGTGCCGGCTTACAAGAGTTCTTAACCCAGAGCATAATCTGTCAAAATTATTCTTGTGTTTGTTTTACAGGATAAGTTTAACATGGATAAATCTAAATTAAACTGGGGGCTAATGTCGGGGATATACCCGCGGTATGACCCGGCCGGAGTAATAACCCAGCTGGGACTTGGTAAACCGGCAGACAATTAAGACAGATGGCTAAGGCAGACAGTTAAGACAGATGGTTAAGGCAAACAGTTAAGACAGATGGTTAAGGCAGACAGTTAAGAGAGATGGTTAAGGTGGATGTTAAGTCAGATCATAACCCGGTAGATGTTAAGTCAGATCATAACCCGGCAGACGTTAAGTTAGATCATAACTCGACAGATGTTAGGCCAGATGGAAGTCATATGGTAAACCGGCAGACAGTCATAACCCAGCAGACAGAGTCACCAGGGGTTAATAAGCCCGAGACGTTAAGAAGCCCAAGATGTTAAGAAGCCCATGAAGAGAAGTTAGAATAGTTTAAATCTTAGTCCGAGATGGACTCTACATGTAACATGCCCCTTCCACTTATATAAGGAGGGGCAGGGCACCCCAAGAGAGGAGGCATAATCTTAAGGCTAGACATAACTAGGAGAGCCGGTTTACGGCGACTCCCTTGTGATGATAATGAGACCTAGCCACAAACAGCATGTAGGGTTATTACCGGATGATGTTTCCTGGGGCCCGAAGCTGTCTAAACCCTTGTCTTGTGTTGCGTTTCTCAATTCCGCTCAACCCCTCTCAAGCTACCACATAGATGCGTTGGCCTCATGACTATGTCCTCCCACTAGGACGTCTGCCATGACAATTCCACGACATGTGTGAATACATAGACAAACTGAGGGTCACTAGTATGCCTCTACTTGACTAGCTCGTTAATCAAAGATGGTTAAGTTTCCTAGCCATGGACAAGAGTTGTCATTTGATGAACGGGATCACATCATTAGAGAATGATGTGATTGACTTGACCCATCCGTTAGCTTAGCACGATGATCATTTAGTTTGTTGTTATTGCTTTCTTCATAACTTATACAAGTTCCTATGACTATGAGATTATCCAACTCCCGGATACCGGAGGAACACTTAGTGTGCTATCAAACGTCACAACGTAACTGGGTGACTATAAAGATGCTCTACAGGTGTCTCCGATGGTGTTTGTTGAGTTGGCATAGATCGAGATTAGGATTTGTCACTCCGTGTATCGGAGAGGTATCTCTGGGCCCTCTCGGTAATTCTCATCACTATAAGCCTTGCAAGCAATGTGATTAATGAGTTAGTTACGGGATGTTGCATTACAGAATGAGTAAAGAGACTTGCCGGTAACGAGATTGAACTAGGTATTGAGATACCGACGATCGAATCTCGGGCAAGTAACATACCGATGACAAAGGGAACAACTATGATGTTATGCGGTTTGACCGATAAAGATCTTCATAGAATATGTAGGATCCAATATGAGCATCCAGTTTCCGCTATTGGTTATTGACCGGAGATGAGTCTCGGTCATGTCTACATAGTTCTCAAACCCGCAGGGTTCACACGCTTAACGTTCGATGACGATCGGTATTATGAGTTTATATGTTTTGATGTACCGAAGGTTGTTCGGAGTCCCGGATGAGATCACGGACATGACGAGGAGTCTCGAAATGGTCAATACATAAATATTGATATATTGGAAGGTTATATTCAGACACCAGAAAGGTTCCGGGGGTCATCGGATAAATACCGGAGTACCGGGGAGTTACCGGAACCCCCCGGGGGTCAATGGGCCTTCATGGGCCTTAGTGGAAATAGAGGGCAGCAAGGGAGCTGTGGGGAGCGCCCCCCTAGGCCCAAACCGAATTGGTTTAGGGCTTGGGGGGCCGGCCCCCTCTTTCCTTCTCCCCTTGGGGCGTACCCTATGAGGCCGCCAGCCCCCTCCCCTTGCTCCTTTATATACGGGTGCAGGGGGCACCCTAGAACACACAAGTTGATTGTTTAGCCGTGTGCGGTGCCCCCCTCCATAGATTTCCACCTCACTCATATCGTTGTAGTGCTTAGGCGAAGCCCTGCGTCGGTAACTTCATCATCACCGTCATCACGCCGTCGTGCTGACGAAACTCTCCCTCGGCCTCAACTGGATCAATAGTACGAGGGACATCACCGAGCTGAACGTGTGCAGATCCCGGAGATGTCGTGTGTTCGGTACTTGATTAGTTGGATCGCGAAGACGTTCGACTACATCAACCGCGTTTCATAACGCTTCCGCTTACGGTCTACAAGGGTACGTGGAAAACACTCTTCCCTCTCGTTGCTATGCATCACCTAGATGGATCTTGCGTGTGCGTAGGGATTTTTTTTGAAATTACTGCGTTCCGCAACAGTGGCATCCGAGCCAGGTCTATGCGTAGATGTTATATGCACGAGTAGAACACAAAGGAGTTGTGGGCGTGGGTATATACATATTGCTTGCCATCACTAGTTGTTTCTTGATTCGGCGGTATTGTTGGATGAAGCGGCCCAGGCCGACATTACATGACCGCGTTCATGAGACTAGTTCTACCGACGTGCTTTGCACATAGGTGGCTGGCGGGTGTCAGTTTCTCCAACTTTAGTTGAATCGGATTCAATGAACAGGGTTCTTTCTGAAGATCAAAAAGCAATCACTATACCACGTTGTGGTTTTTATGCCGTAGGTAAGAACGGTTCTTGCTGCTGGGTTTCGTAGTAATTTCAAAAAAATTCCAACGCACACGCAAGATCATGGTGATGCATAGCAACGAGAGGGGAAGAGTGTGATCTACGTACCCTTGTAGATCGACAATGGAAGCGTTAACTTGGTTGATGTAGTCGTACGTCTCCACGGCTCGACCGATCAAGCACCGAAACTACGGCACCTCCGAGTTCTAGCACACGTTCAGCTCGATGACGATCCCCGGACTCCGATCTAGCAAAGTGTCGGGGAAGAGTTCCGTCAGCACGACGGCGTGGTGACGATCTTGATGTACTACCGTCGCAGGGCTTCGCCTAAGCACTGCTACAATATTATCGAGGACTATGGTGGAAGGGGGCACCGCACACGGCTAAGAATATGATCACGTGGATCAACTTGTGTATCTAGGGGTGTCCCGTGCCTCCGTATATAAAGGCTCAAAGGGGGGGGCTGGCCGGCCAAGAGGTGGTGCGCCAGGAGGAGTCCTACTCCTTCCGGGAGTAGGACTCCCCCCCCTTTCCTAGTTGGAATAGGATTCGCGGAGGGGGGAAAAGAGGAGAGAGAGGAGGAAGGGGGGCCGGCCCCCTCTCCTTGTCCTATTCGGACCAAGGGGGGAGGGGCGCGCGGCCCATCTCTGGCCACCTCTCCTCTCTTCCACTAAGGCCCACTAAGGCCCATATACTTCCCGGGGGGTTCCGGTAACCTCCCGGTACTCCGGTAAAATCCCGATTTCACCCAGAACACTTCCGATATCCAAACATAGGCTTCCAATATATCAATCCTTATGTCTCGACCATTTCGAGACTCCTCGTCATGTCCGTGATCACATCCGGGACTCCGAACAACCTTCGGTACATCAAAATGCATAAACTCATAATATAACTGTCATCGTAACCTTAAGCGTGCGGACCCTACGGGTTTGAGAATAATGTAGACATGACCGAGACACGTCTCCGGTCAATAACCAATAGCGGAACCTGGATGCTCATATTGGCTCCTACATATTCTACGAAGATCTTTTATCGGTCAGACCGCATAACAACATACGTTGTTCCCTTTGTCATCGGTATGTTACTTGCCTGAGATTCGATCGTCGGTATCCCATACCTAGTTCTATCTCGTTACCGGCAAGTCTCTTTACTCGTTCCGTAATACATCATCCCGCAACTAACTCATTAGTTGCAATGCTTGCAAGGCTTAAGTGATGTGCATTACCGAGAGGGCCCAGAGATACCTCTCCGACAATCGGAGTGACAAATCCTAATCTCAAAATACGCCAACCCAACATGTACCTTTGGAGACACCTGTAGAGCTCCTTTATAATCACCCAGTTACGTTGTGACGTTTGGTAGCACACAAAGTGCTCCTCCGGCAAACGGGAGTTGCATAATCTCATAGTCATAGGAACATGTATAAGTCATGAAGAAAGCAATAGCAACATACTAAACGATCGGGTGCTAAGCTAATGGAATGGGTCATGTCAATCAGATCAATCAACTAATGATGTGATCCCGTTAATCAAATGACAACTCTTTGTCCATGGTTAGGAAACATAACCATCTTTGATTAACGAGCTAGTCAAGTAGAGGCATACTAGTGACACTCTATTTGTCTATGTATTCACACATGTATTATGTTTCCGGTTAATACAATTCTAGCATGAATAATAAACTTTATCATGGTATAAGGAAATAAATAATAACTTTATTATTGCCTCTAGGGCATATTTCCTTCACTTGCTAAGCCCGTAGCAGCCACGTAAAACTTGCAACAACAAAGTATAGGACGTCTAACTTGTTTTTGCAGGGCATGTTGTGATGTGATATGGTCAAGACGTGATAAGATATAAATTGTTGTATAAGATGATCATGTTTTGTTAAATTATCGCAACTAGCAGGAGCCTTATGGTTGTCTCTTTATTGCATAAGATGCAAGCACCATATAATTGCTTTACTTTATCGCTATGCGATAGCAATAGTTGCAAAAGCAATAGTTGGCGAGACGAGCATGTGACGACATGTTGATAAAAATCAAGATGATGGAGATCATGATGTCATGCCGTTACTTTGGAGATGGAGATCAAAGGCACAAGATGATGATGGCCATATCATGTGACCTATTTTGATTGCATGTGATGTTTATATTTTATGCATCTTATTTTGCTTAGTACGACAGTAGCATTATGAGATGATCCCTTACTAAAATTTCAAGGTATAAGTGTTCTCCCTGAGTATGCACCATTGCGACAGTTCTTCATGCTGAGACATCACGTGATGATCGGGTGTGATAAGCTCTACGTTCACATACAACGGGTGCAAGCCAGTTTTGCAAATGCAGAATACTCGGGTTAAATTTGACGAGCCTAGGATATGTAGATATGGCCTCGGAACACTAAGACCGAAAGGTCGAGCGTGAATCATATAGTATATATGATCAACATAGTGATGTTCACCATTGAAAACTACTCCATCTCACGTGATGACCGGCCATGGTTTAGTTGATATGGATCACGTGATCACTTAGATGATTAAAGGGATGTCTATCTTTGTGGGAGTTATTAAGTAATATGATTAATTGAACTTAAATTTATCATGAACTTAGTCCTGATATGGATCGCGTATAGCTTCCCTGTTTTATTTATGATATGTTCCTAGAGAAAACCATGTTGAAAGATGTTAGTAGCAATGATGCGGACTAGCTCCGTGATCTAAGGATTATCCTCATTGCTGCACAGAAGAATTATGTCCTTGATGCACCGCTAGGTGATGGACCTATTGCAAGAGCAGATGCAGACGTTATGAACATTTGGCAAGCTCGGTATGATGACTACTTGATAGTTTAGTGTGCCATGCTTTACGGCTTAGAACCGGGACTTCAAAAATGTTTTGAACGCCACGGAGCATATAAGATGTTCCAAGAGCTGAAATTGGTATTTCAGACTCATGTCCGAGTAGAGAGGTATGAGACCTCTGACAAGTATTTTGCCTACAAGATGGAGGAGAATAGCTCAACTAGTGAGCATGTGCTCAGAATGTCTGAGTACTACAATCGCTTGAATCGAGTGGGAGTTAATCTTCCAGATAAGATAGTGATTGACAGAGTTCTCTAGTCACTATCACCAAGTTACTAGAACTTCGTGCTGAACTATAATACGTAAGGGATGACAAAAATGATTCCCGAGCTCTTCGCGATGCTGAAATTGGCGAAGGTAGAAATGAAGAAAAGCATCAAGTGTTGATGGTTGACAAGACCACTAGTTTCAAGTAAAAGGGCAAGGGAAAGAAAGGGAACTTCAAGAAGAATGGCAAGCAAGTTGCCACTCCCATGAAGAAGCCCAAAGCTAGACCCAAGCCTGAAACTGAGTGCTTCTACTGCAAAGGGAATGGTCACTGGAAGTGGAACTGCCCTAGATACTTGGCAGATAAGAAGGATGGCAAAGTGAACAAAGGTATATTTGATATACATGTTATTGATGTGTACTTTACTAGTGTTTATAGCAACCCCTCAGTATTTGATACTGGTTCAGTTGCTAAGAGTAGTAACTCGAAACGGGAGTTGCAAAATAAACAAAGACTAGTTAAGGGCGAGGTGATCTTGTGAGTGGAAGTGATTCCAAAGTTCATAAGATCACCATCCACACTCCCTTTACCTTCGGGATTAGTGTTGAACCTAAAATAAATGTTATTTGGTGTTTGCGTTGAGCATAAATATCATTGATCATGTTTATTGCGATATGGTTATTCATTTAAGTCAAAGAATAATTGTTGTTCCATTTACATGAATAAAACCTTCTATGGTCGTACATTCAATATAAATGGTTTATTGAATCTCTATCATAGTGAAACACATATTCATAATATTGAAGCCAAAAAATGCAAAGTTAATAATGATAGTGCAACGTATATGTGGCATTACCGTTTAGGTCATATTGGTGCAAAGCACATCAAGAAACTCCATGCCGACGGACTTTTGGAATCACTTGATGCTTGCGAACCATGCCTCATGGGCAAGATGACTAAGATTCCGTTCTCTGGAACAATGGAGCGAGCAACTGACTTATTGGAAATAATACATACTGATGTATGCGGTCCAATGAGTGTTGAGGCTCGCGGCGGGTATCGTTATTTTCTGACCTTCACAGATCATGTGAGAAGATATGGGTATATCTACTTGATGAAACATAAGTCTGAAACATTTGAAAAGTTCAAAGAATTTCAGAGTGAAGTAGAAAATCATTGTAACAAGAAAATAAAGTTTCTACGATCTAATCGTGGAAGTGAATATTTGACTTATGAGTTTGGTCTTCATTTGAAACAATGCAGAATAGTTTCGCAACTCACGCCACCTGGAAGACCGCAGTGTAATGGTGTGTCCGAACATCGTGACCGTAGTTTATTAGATATAGTGCGATCTATGATGTCTCTTACCGATTTACCACTATCGTTTCAGGGTTAGGCATTAGGGACAGTTGCATTCACGTTAAATAGGGCACCATCTAAATCCGTTGAGATGACACTGTATGAACTGTAGTTTGGCAAGAAACCAAAGCTGTCATTTCTTAAAGTTTGGGGTTGCGATGCTTATGTGAAAAAGTTTCAAACTGATAAGCTCGAACCCAAATTGGAGAAGTGCGTCTTCATAGGATACCCAAAAGAAACTGTTCGGTACACCTTCTATCACATATCCGAAGGCAAGATATTTTGTTGCTAAGAATGTATCCTTTCTAGAGAAGGAGTTTCTCTCGAAAGAAGTGAGTGGGAGGAAAGTAGAACTTGATGAGGTAATTGTACCTTCTCCCGAATTGGAAAGTAGTTCATCACAGAAATCAGTTCCAATGATTCCTACACCAATTAGTGAGGAAGCTAATGATGATGATCACAAAAACTTATGATCAAGTTACTACCGAACCTCGTAGGTCAACTAGAGTAAGATCCGCACTAGAGTGGTACGGTAATCCTGGTCTAGAGGTCATGTTACTTGACCATGACGAACCTACGATAGTGAGGAAGTGATGATGAGCCCAGATTCCACAAAATGGCTTGAGGCCATGAAATCTGAGATAGAATCCATGTATCAGAACAAAGTGTGGACTTTGGTGGACTTGCCCGTTGATCGGCAAGCCATTGAGAATAAATGGATCTTCAAGAGGAAGACGGACATTGATAGTAGTGTTACTATCTACAAAGCTCGAATTGTCGCAAAAAAGGTTTTCGACAAGTTCAAGGTGTTGACTATGATGAGATTTTCTCACTCGTAGCGATGCTTAAGTCTGTCCGAATCATGTTAGCAATTGCCACATATTATGAAATCTGGCGAATAGATGTCAAAACTACATTCCTTAATGGATTTCTTAAAGAGGAGTTGTATATGATACAACAAGAAAGTTTTGTCAATCCTAAAGGTGCCAACAAAGTGTGCAAGCTCCAGCGATCCGTCTATCAACTGGTGCAAACATCTCGGAGTTGGAATATACACTTTGATGAATTGATCAAAGCATATAGTCTTATACAGACTTGCGGTGAAGCTTGTATTTACAAGAAAGTGAGTGGGAGCACTACAACATTTCTGATAAGTATATGTGAATGACATATTGTTGATCGGAAATAATGTAGAATTTTCTGGAAAGCATAAAGGAGTGTTTGAAAGGAGTTTTTCAAAGAAATACCTTGGTGAAACTACTTACATATTGAGCATCAAGATCTATAGAGATAGAAAAAGACGCTTGATAATTTTTTTTTCAATGAGTACATACCTTGACAAGTTTTTGAAGTAGTTCAAAATGGAACAGTCATAGAAAGGGTTCTTACCTGTGTTACAAGGTATGAAATTGAGTAAGACTCAAAGCCCGACCACGGCAGAAGATAGAAAGAGAATGAAAGTTATTCCCTATGCCTCAGCCATAGGATCTATAAAGTATGCTATGCTGTGTACCAGACCTATTGTGTATCTCACCATGAGTTTGGCAAAAGGGTACAATAGTCATCCAGGAGTGGATCACTAAACAGAGGTCAAAATTATCCTTAGTGGAATAAGGAAATGTTTCTCAGTTATGGAGGTGACAAAGAGTTCATAGTAAGGAGTTACGTCGATGCAAGCTTTGACACCGATCTAGATGACTCTAAGTCTCGATCTAGATACATATTGAAAGTGGGAGCGATTAGCTAGAGTAGCTCCGTGCAGAGCATTGTAGACATAGAAAATTTGCAAAATACATACGGCTCTGAATGTGGCAGACCCGTTGACTAAACTTCTCTAACAAGCAAAACATGATCACTCTTTGGGTGTTAATCACATAGCGATGTGAACTAGATTATTGACTCTAATAAACCCTTTGGGTATTAGTCACATGGAGATGTGAACTAGTCACATAAATATGTGAACTATTGGTGTTAAATCACATGGCGATGTGAACTAGATTATTGACTCTAGTGCAAGTGGGAGACTGAAGGAAATATGCCCTAGAGGCAATAATAAAGTTGTTATTTATATTTCCTTATATCATGATAAATGTTTATTATTCATGCTAGAATTGTATTAACCGAAACTTAGTACATGTGTGAATACATAGACAAACTGAGTGTCACTAGTATGCCTCTACTTGACTAGCTCGTTAATCAAAGATGGTTAAGTTTCCTAGCCATGGACAAGAGTTGTCATTTGATGAATGAGATCACATCATTAGAGAACGATGTGATGGACTTGACCCATCCATTATCTTAGCACGATGGTCGTTTAGTTTGTTGCTAGTGCTTTCTTCATAACTTATACATGTTCCTATGACTATGAGATT
Source organism: Triticum urartu (assembly GCF_003073215.2). Classification (NCBI taxonomy): domain Eukaryota; kingdom Viridiplantae; phylum Streptophyta; class Magnoliopsida; order Poales; family Poaceae; genus Triticum; species Triticum urartu. The sequence continues at coordinate 428,158,938 of NC_053022.1, read as the reverse complement.
ACGAAACTCCCGGATACCGAAGGAACACTTAGTGTGCTATCAAATGTCACAACATAGTTGGGTGACTATAAATATGCTCTACACGTGTCTCTGATGGTGTTTGTTGAGTTGGCATAGATCGAGATTAGGATTTGTCACTCCGTGTATCGGAGAGGTATCTCTGGGCCCTCTCGGTAATTCTCATCACTATAAGCCTTGCAAGCAATGTGATTAATGAGTTAGTTACGGGATGTTGCATTATAGAATGAGTAAAGAGACTTGCCGGTAACGAGATTGAACTAGGTATTGAGATACCGACGATCGAATCTCGGGAAAGTAACATACCGATGACAAAGGGAACAACGTGTGCTGTTATGCGATTTGACCGACAAAGATCTTCGTAGAATATGTAGGAGACAATATGAGCATCTAGGTTCCGCTATTGGTTATTGACCGGAGATGAGTCTCGGTCATGTCTACATAGTTCTCGAACCCGTAGGGTCCGCACGCTTAACGTTCGATGACGGTCGGTATTATGAGTTTATGTGTTTTGATGTACCTAAGGTTGTTTGAAGTCCCGGATGAGATCATGGACATGATGAGGAGTCTCGAAATGGTCGAGACATAAAGATTGATATATTGGAAGGTTATATTCGGACACCGAAAAGGTTTCGGGGGTCATCGGATAAATACTGGAGTACCAGGGAGTTACCGGACCCCCCCCCGGGGGGGGTCAATGGGCCTTCATGGGCCTTAGTGGAAATAGAGGGCAGCAAGGGAGCTGTGGGGCGCGCCCCCTAGGCCCAATCCGTATTGGTTTAGGGCTTGGGGGGCTGGCCCCCTCTTTCCTTCTCCCCTCCTCCTCTTTCCTTCCCCCCTAGTTTGACTAGGAAAGGGGGAACCTACTCCTAGCAGGAGTAGGATTCCCCCCTTGGGGCGCACCCTATGAGGCCGCCGGCACCCTCCCCTTGCTCCTTTATATACGGGGGCAGGGGGCACCTTAGAACACACAAGTTGATTGTTTAGCCGTGTGCGATGCCCCCCTCCACAGATTTCCACCTCAGTCATATCGTGGTAGTGCTTAGGCGAAGCCCTACGTCGGTAACTTCATCATCACCGTCATCACACCGTCGTGCTGACGAAACTCTCCCTCGGCCTCAACTGGATCAAGAGTACGAGGGACGTCACCGAGCTAAACGTGTGTAGATCACGGAGGTGCCGTGCGTTCGGTACTTGATTGGTTGGATCGCGGAGACGTTCGACTACATCAACCGTGTTTCATAACGCTTCCGCTTACGGTCTACGAGGGTACGTGGACAACACTCTTCCCTCTCGTTGCTATGCATCACCTAGATGGATCTTGCGTGTGCGTAGGATTTTTTTTGAAATTACTGCGTTCTCCAACAGAACGGTGGAAGGTTGCATGGCAATATATCTCAGAATGGCTATGGAAATGTCATAATAGGTAGGTATGGTGGCTGTTTTGAGGAGGGTAAATGATGGGTTTATGGTACTGGCGAAAGTTGCGCGGTACTAGAGAGGCTAGCAATGGTGGAAGGGTGTGAGTGTGTATAATCCATGGACTCAACATTAGTCATAAAGAACTCACATACTTATTGCAAAAATCTACAAGTCATCAAAAACCAAGCACTAGGCGCATGCTCCTAGGGGGATAGATTGGTAGGAAAAGACCATCGCTCTTCCCCGACCGCCACTCATAAGGTAGACAATCAAATAAATACCTCATGCTTCAAATTTGTTACACAACAGTTACCATACGTGCATGCTACGGGACTTGCAAACCTCAACACAAGTATTTCTCAAATTCACAATTAATTTACTAGCATGACTCTAATATCACCGTCCTCATGTCTCAAAACAATCATCAAGAATCAAACTTCTCATAGTATTTGAAAGGGCATTTCCCTACTTTATGTTTTGGATGATGATGACAACCCTTTGTGGTCTAATCGTATGCTATATGTTTCAGGTTCTCAATGCTTAGTCTTACATCGGATTGCTATTGCCTCTCGAAGGAAAAGATCGAAGACGTGTCCTCTACGCTTTTATTTTCTTTGGTCGTAGAGTACCCATACTATCAAGAGGGAATCCTCATTAGGAAGCTCTGGGGGAATCAGTTCACGTACACTTTCCTCACCCCTTCCTTGTCTTCCTCAGTTGTGAGAGAGAGAGTTCCCCCTGTCTTTCCCTCTTGTTTCTGCTCTTCCCAACGGTTGTACCGCTCCCTGGAGCAGTTGTACCGCTGGACCTTGACGCTCTCCAGCTTTGACCGAGCGGTTGTACCGCTGCCTCCGGGCGGTGGTACCGCCACCTTGCTCAACAAAGGCTAGGATGGTGGTTCCGGCCATGCACCGCTCAAGTACCGCTCAAGGCTCTGTTCTGATGCGGTTCTCGGGCGGTGGTGGCCCGGTTGATCCGGTCGATCCTCGTTGACCGGTACCACCGGTGGTCTGAGAGGTTCTTCCACTCAGAACTTCGCCGTCCAAGAGCTCAGAGCCATGCGGTTGTTCCGGTCTTGCACCGCTCAAGTACCAGTCTCGTCTCTGTTTCGAGGCGGTAGTTGTGCAGTGGCTGGGCGGTTGGTACGGTCATTCTCTTAACCGGTACCACCGCCTAGTGGACCGGTTGTACCGCCTGGTAGGGTTCTGCAGCTACACCGTGAGTCCCGGTTGTACCGGGACAAGGACCGGTTGTACCGCTGCGGGGCTGAAAGCGCAGCAACGGCTGGATTTTTAGGGTTGGTATTTAAGAGAGCTTCTCCCACCTACCACACTCACCTTTGACCTCTCTCACTCCACCATTAATGCACTTCAAGCTCTCTTGCCCGATCTCTCTCTCTAGCCACTCAAACTTGTTGATTTGCTAGGGATTGAAGGAGGAGACCTAGATCTACACTTCCACCAAAGGATATTTGCTTCACCCATACTTTCTTGTGTGGATTTTGTTACTCTTGGGTGTTTGAGCACCCTAGACGGTTGAGGTCACCTCGGAGCCATATTCCATTGTGGTGAAGCTTCGTGGTTTTGTTGGGAGCCTCCAATTAAGTTGTGGAGAGAGCCCCAACCTTGTTTGTAAAGGTTCGGTCGCCGCCTTCAAGGGCACCAATAGTGGAATCACGGCATCTCGCATTGTGTGAGGGCGTGAGGAGAATACGGTGGCCCTAGTGGCTTCTTGGGGGGCATTGTGCCTCCACACCGCTCCAACAGAGACGTACTTCCTCTCAAAGGGAAGGAACTTCGGAAACACATCCTCGTCTCCACCGTCTCCACTCTTGGTTATCTCGTGCCCTTACTTGAGCAAGCTTATTTGTTTCATATCTCTTGCTTGCTTGTGTTCCTATCCTTGTTGCATCATATAGGTTGCTCACTTAGTTGCATATCTAGACAACCTACTTTGATGCAAAGTTTAAATTGTTAAAGAAAAGCTAAAAATTGTTAGTTGCCTATTCACCCCCCCTCTAGTCAAACATATCGATCCTTTCAGTATTCAATGCACTTTATATGGAAAATTTTATTATACCTATCTTGGATGCCCATCATATTAGGACTAGTTTTATAGCCAAAGCAAATTACCATGCTGTTCTAAAGGAATCTCAAAATAATATAAGTGAAGCATGAGAGATCAATAATTTCTATAAAATAAAACCACCACCATGCTCTAAAAAGATATATGTGAAGCACTAGAGCAAAATTATCTAGCTCAAAAGATATAAGTGAAGCACATAGAGTATTCTAATAAATTCCGATTCATGCGTGTCTCTCCCAAGAGGTGTGTGTACAGCAAGCATGATTGTGGTAAACTAAAAATCAAAGACTCAAATCATACAAGACGCTCCAAGCAAAACACATATCATGTGGTGAATAAAAATATAGCCTCAAGTAAAGTTACCGATAGACGAAGACGAAAGAGGGGATGCCTTCCGGGGCATCCCCAAGCTTAGGCTTTTGGTTGTCCTTGAATTTTACCTTGGGGTGCCTTGGGCATACCCAATCTTAGGCTCTTGCCACTACTTATTCCAAAATCCATCAAATCTTTACTCAAAAAACTTGAAAACTTCACAACACAAAACTCAACAGAAAATCTCATGAGCTCCGTTAGTATAAGAAAATAAACCACCACTTTAAGGTACTGTAATGAATTCATTCTTAATTTATATTGGTGTTAAACCTACTGTATTCCAACTTCTCTATGGTTCATACCCCCCGATACTAGCCATAGATTCATCAAAATATGCAAACAACACACGAAAAACAGAATCTGTCAAAACAGAACAGTCTGTAGCAATCTGGATGTTTTGAATACTTCTGTAACTCCAAAAATTCTCAAAAATTAGGAAGACTAGGAAAATTTGTATATTTATCTACTGCAGTTGTAATTGGTATTTTATAGCTCTCTGGTAAAAGAGGAAAATTATTTTCGTAGTGCATACTTTCTGTTTTTATCAGCAAGATCAAACAACAATCACCCAAGGAGATCCCAAAGGCTTTACTTGGCACAAACACTAATTAAAACATGAAAAACACAATCATAAAAGTAGCATAATTGTGCTAACACTCAAAAACAGGAAGTAAAAAGCAAAAATAAATTTTATTCATTGGGCTGCCTCCCAACAAGCGATATAGTTTTACGCCCTTAGCTAGGCATAAGAATTCAACTCTCCCATGAAAGATAATAATTGTAGCACAAAGAGAGCATCATGAAACATGTGACAAACACATTTAAGTATAACATAATTCCTATGCATAGGAATTTTATAGGAAAACAAATTATCAAGACAAGAAATATCTAGCATACGCAAAGGAGAGGAATAAAACATTGACAATCTCAACATAACGAGAGGAAATTTAATAACATGAAAATTTCTACAACCATATTTTCCTCTCTCATAATAATTATATGTAGGATCATACTCAAATTCAACAATATAGCTATCATATAAAATTTTCTCTACATGATCTGTATGCATGCAAAGTTGACACTCTTCCAAAATAGTGGGATTATCATCAAATAAAGTCATGACCTCTCCAAGCCCACTTTTATCAAAAATTTCATAAGATTGAGCACTCTCCAAATATGTCGGATTATTTTTTAGCTAAAGCTGACACTCTTCCAAACCCACTTTCAATATTATAGCAAGCATATTCATCATGAGGTTTAAATAAATTTTTAAGATCACAAGAATCATCACCCCAATCATGATCATTGCAACAAGTAGTGGACATAGTAAAATTAGCATCCCCAAGCTTGGGGTTTTGCATAGTATTAACACAATTGACATTAATAGAATTTATAATAACATCATTGCAATCATGCTTTTCATTCAAGGAGCTATCATGAATCACTTTATAAATTTCTTTGTTTAACACTTCATCACAATTTTCAGATTCATAAATCTTAAGCAAAACTTCATAAAGATAATCTAGTGAACTCGATTCACTAGCAATGGGTTCATCATAATTGGATCTCTTGAAAAGATTAGCAAGTGGATGAGGCTCCACATCCATAGATTTAGCAAGCGAAGATGCAAGCAAATAGAAGGCACATGGCAACACAAGCAAACATAAGATCTGGCGAGAAAAAGGCAAACGAAAAAGAGGGGCGAATAAAAAGGCAAATTTTAGTGAAGTGGGGGAGAGGAAAACGCGAGGCAAATAGCAAATAATGTAATGCGAGGGAGAAGAGTTTATGATGGGTACTTGGTATGTCTTGACTTGGCGTAGATCTCCCCGGCAACGGTGCCAGAAATCCTTCTTGCTACCTCTTGAGCATGCGTTGGTTTTTCCTTGAAGAGGAAAGGGTGACGCAACAAAGTAGTGTAAGTATTTCCCTCAGTTTTTGAGAACCAAGGTATCAATCCAGTAGGAGACAACACACAAGTCACCTAGTACATGCACAAACAATCAAGAACCTTGCAACCAACGCGATAAAGGGGTTGTCAATCCCTTCACGGTCACTCGCAAAAGTGAGATCTGATAAAGATAGTAAGATAAATATTTTAGGTATTTTAGTTGTATAGATTGGAAAGTAAAGATTGCAAAATAGTAAACGAGATGCGATGTAAATAAAAGAGATGCAATATAATAAGAAAGAGACCTGGGGACCATAGGTTTCACTAGTGGCTTCTCCCAAGATAGCATATATTATGGTGGGTGAACAAATTACTGCCGAGCAATTGATAGAAAAGCGCATAGTTATGAAGATATCTAAGGCAATGATCATGAATATAGGCATCACGTCCGTGTCAAGTAGACCGAAATGATTCTGCATTTACTACTATTACTCCACACATCGACCGCTATCCAGCATGCATCTAGAGTATTAAGTTCATAAGAATAGAGTAGCGCTTTAAGCAAGATGACATGATGTAGAGGGATAAACTCAAGCAGTATGATATAAACCCCATCTTTTTATCCTTAATGGAAACAATACAATATGTGCCTTGCTGCCCCTACTGTCACTGGGAAATGACACCGCAAGATTGAACCCAAAGCTAAGCACTTCTCCCATTGCAAGAAAGATCAACCTAGTAGGCCAAACTAAACCGATAATTCGAAGAGACTTGAAAAGATATCAAATCATGTATATAATAATTCGGAGAAGAACCAAATAATATTCATAGATAATCAAGTTCATCGGATCTCAGCAAACACACCGCAAAAGAGTATTACATCGAATAGATCTCCAAGAACATCGAGGAGAACTTTGTATTGAAGATCAAAGAGAGAGAAGAAGCCATCTAGCTAATAACTATGGACCCAAAGGTCCGTGGTAAACTACTCACGCTTCATCAGAGAGGCTATGGTGTTGATGTAGAAGCCCTCCGTGATCGATTCCCCCTACGACAGATCGCGAGAAAAGGCCCCAAGATGGGATCTCATGGGTACAGAAGGTTGCGGCGGTGGAAAAGTGGTTTCGTGGCTCCCCCTGATGTTTCTAGGGTATAAGAGTATATATAGGCGAAGAAGTACGTCGGTGGAGCTACATGGGGCCCACGAGGGTGGGGGCGTGCCTACCCCCCTGGGCGCGCCCTCCTGCCTCATGGCCGCCTCGTGGAGTTCCAGACGTCAACTCCAAGTCTTCTGGATTGCTTTCGGTCCAAGAAAGATCATCACGTAGGTTTCATTCCGTTTGGTATTACTTTTCTGCGAAACTCTAAAATAGGCAAAAAAACAGAAACTAGCATTGGGCCTCCGGTTAATAGGTTAGTCCCAAAAATAATATAAAAGAGCATATTAAAGCCCATTAAACATACAAAACAGATAATATAATAGCATGGAACAATAAAAAATTATAGATACGTTGGAGACGTATCAGTGAGCAAGGCATATCCTTGACTGCCAAATACACTCTGCAAAAGAAATGGCTTACCAGCCGCTATATGTTTGGCCTGCCGGATTTCCTCCCGAGCCGCCCGAGACTCGGTCCGAGCCTCCTTGGCCTCATTGAGGGCTTTGGTGAGTTCGGCCGCTTGGGCCGTAGTCTTCTCCTCCAAAGTCTCGCATTTGCTGATGGCGTCTTTCAGCTCCTGCTCAACTTCGGCCGCCCTCTCTTCGTGCTGGCGGTGGGCGACCTGTTCGGTCTTCAATTCCGCAGCTGCTTTATCAGCGACTGCTTTGCTCGCTCTCACCTCCTCCTTGGCCTGGGCAAGGGCTCTTTTGAGGGTTTCGACCTCGGCCACGCTACCTGCAATCATAATCATAAGCAGCGCATGAGCTTAAACTCTGAATTTGCATATCACTTCAGGCATGTAAGAAGATCTTTTAACATACCTTGCGCCTTATCGAACCGCTTGTTAATACAGTCTATATCATTGTCGGCCAGCTTCAGCATCCGCTTGAGCTCGAAAACTTCAGCGTCCTGGGCGGTCGCCGCCAACAGGGAAGCCTGTTTATCCAATAGACAAGTACATCATCTCCTGTGATTATTACTTGATCCTCAAAACCGAACAGAGTCTCAGGGGCTACTATCTAATATACATGCATATTTCCTTCATATAAAAAAGCGTTTAAGAGTATTACGTCGCATACCTCGAAGCCTGTTAGCAGGCTGGTGAAGGCTTCGTTCAGCCTGCTCTTTGCGGACTGAACCTTCTCAATCACCACACCCATCAGGGTACGGTGCTCCTCCATGATGGCGACACATTGTAGTGCCTCCATCAGAGTATTCGGCGCCTCCAGATTGGTGGAGGTCACCGTCGGAGCCGACGCTCCCCCTCCTTCGAAGGGGGTTGCTCACTCGATTATGGAGCCGCATGGGTCTCCGAGATAGTGTTCTGCTGGGGGCTGGACTGGTCAGGGCCCCTGCCGTCGGTCTCCATGGGGGTTGCACCCCCCATGTTCTCGACAGCCGAGGCCTAACCTTCGGGTGCCGTAGTGGCAGCCTCGATCCCCCTTCCGCGGCCTGGAGAAGTCCTTTGGGACAACACCTCGGTGTCATCCGTGGCGGTAGGCGGAGAAGCTCGCGGAGGCGTCTCGCTCTCCACCATCTCTGGTGCCAAAGAGTTCTCCTCAGATAGCGATGGTTAGGGGAGGTCACGAGCAGGGCTGAAATATGCACACACAACATAACACGTTATATTAAAAGCATAGAAGGCCGAATACTTGTAATGAATCCTTTGGTACTTACGATTCGGCCAGGGGCTTCGTCCTGGGGCGCCTCTTGGGGATGTGTTCGGCCTCCGAGTCTGAACCATCCGAGAGGGTTATCTTCCCCCTCTTGGACACCCCCTCCTCTGGGTCTGTGGAGGCTGCCCTTTTCTTTTTTCTGCCCTTGAGGGGAGAGTCACTTTTGCCTCCTCCTCCTCCTCTTGTTCTTCATCTCCCTTGTGGGAGGAGGGGATTTCGGTTTCTCCGGACACCGTGTCCGAAGTACCCTTACGGCGGGGGCCGCCCTTGGCCTCCTTGCTCTTCTTCTTGGCCTTCTTCTCCGGTGCCTGATAGGGCAGCGGGACCAGCATCTTTGTTAGCTGGGGAGTGGGCGGATCTTCGGGCAGCAAAGCCGGACACTTGATCCGCTCTGCCTTCATTATCCAGCCATGTACAAAGGACGGAAAACCCCCAGTCCAGACCCTTGTTGGTCCACGACGCGAGCCGCATAGGGGGTCCGGATCTAAACTCAGGAGTGGCCGCCCACCTGGCACCGCGGGGTTCGGTGATGTAGAACCACTCCTGATGCCACACCTTGACGGTCTCCATGAAAGCCCCTTTAGGCCACGTGATGTTGGGGAGCTTGCTCACCATGGCACCGTCGCAATCCGCGTGCTGCCCGTCGACCACCTTCGGCTTCACGTTGAAGACCTTGAGCCAAAGGCCAGAGTGTGGGGGGATGCGAAGAAGCGCCTCGCACACGACGATAAACGCCGAGATGTGGAGGAAGGAATTTGGTGCTAGATCATGAAAATCTAGCCCGTAATAGAACATGAGGCCGCGGACAAAAGGGTGGAGAGGAAACCCTGGCCCGCGAAGAAGTGGGGGGTAAACACAACCCTTTCGCCGGGCTCAGGAGTGGGGATGACTTGCTTCTTGGCAGGGAGCCTGTGCGCGATGTCCGCAGTCAGGTACCCCGCCTCACGGAGCTCCTTGACGTCCTTCTCTGTGACGGAGGAGGCCACCCACTTGCCCTGTGAGCTGGATCCAGACATGGCTGGAGAGGTTGGTGGCGGTGGGAAAGATTGAGGCTTGGGCGTTGGAGCTTGAGGATGGGAAATAGGAGAAAGAAGAAGGCATGAGGTGAAAAGTGGGATCTTTATCCACTTATATAGGCAGTGAATATCAAGCGCCCCCCCCCTTAAGCCTTAAAACTCGCCTGTTCCCAAGGGGTCGTGCGAATGGCGCGGTTGGATTACCCAAACCCGTATTGATGAGGATCCTGCCATAAGTGGACACGATCTCTGTTTTGACAAGACGTGTCAATAGAGGCCGCGCCTCGAAACGCGAAGCAGGAGGCCAAAAAATGGTTCGAAATGATAAAGAGGCTAGATATAGCATTTCGCCGAAAAAGTTGTCCGTTGACAGACATAATTTTGATTGAATATTCTGCCTTCATGGTTGTGGGATGTGCAGAGCCGGATACAGATCTTTTATTTAGATTGCTTTGGAGTATTCGGAGGAGGAACCAGCCTTGCAATGTCGAACACAATCTCCGCATCGAACATATCGTCATTGAAGACTAGTTCAGGGGCTACTGAGGGAGTCCCGGATTAAGGGGTCCTCGAGTGTCCGGGCTATGTGATATGGACCGGACTGATGGGCCATGAAGATACAAGGTAGAAGGCCTTCCCCCATGTCCGGATAGGACTCTCCTTTGCGTGGATGGCAAGATTGGCATCCGGATGTATAATTTCCTTCCTCTGTAAACTGACTCTGTACAACCCTTGGTCCTTCCGGTATCTATATAAACCGCAGGGGTTAGTCCGTAGAGGCTATCAGAATTCATACAGGCTAGACATCTAGTGTTTATCCATTACAATCTCGAGGTAGACCGACTCTTGTAACCCCTATACTCATCAAATACAATCAAGCAGGGCATAGGGTTTTACCTCCATTAAGAGGGCCCGAACCTGGGTAAACATCGTGTTCCCTGTGTCCCTTGTTACCTTTGATCCTCAGACGCACATTTTGGGACCCCCTACCCGAGATCGGACGGTTTTGACACCGACACACGTCGCTCCAGGGGAGCGGCGTCCTCGTCTCCCAATAACGACGGCATACATCCGTGTGGATGTAGTGCCGGCCGCGCTCGCTGGCGGCCGTAGGGGCGATGGAGAATGCGGGCGGCGTGGGGGCCCTCTTTGGTGGTGATGTCGGCCCCTCTTTGACGCCGCGGAGGCGGCGGCCCGAGGACGAGCCAGCCTCGTGGTCGTGCTTCCCCTTGCGGCCGGTGTTCGAGAACCCCATGGCTGCGTGGTGGCCGGCCAGCGAGATCGAGGACGGGGAGAGGGAGAGCTAGGGTTTGGGGAGTGTCGGGTTTCGAGGAGGCAGCACGGGCTGGAGTGGGGAGTGTGGACTGCGACCGGTCCACGGCTTCCCATTTAAGAAGGACGGCGACCGTTCGCCTGGGCGGATGACAGGTGGGGCCGACCGCGCGTGCACATTAATGTTGGGCGTTGGGAGTTAGGTGGCCGCCTGCCACGCAGCCCCGAAGCGGACGAGCAATGCGTCTGTTTGCTGTCCGCCGCAACCCAAACCCGGCGCATGTTTGTGTTCGAAATGGGTCGGCCCGGACACAAAACAGATCAGATGGGTCCAGGCCGTCGCGCGCTGGGCCGTGGGGTCTGTCTGTTTTACCCCAAATGTACGGGGCCGGACAGGATGAGGTCGCGCGCTGGAGTTGGCCTGAGAGCGGGCAAGGGCTGCCGCTGGCGGCTCGGTGGAAGGAGATGGGATGCTGGAGTGGAGTTTTTCTTTTCCTTTTTTGAGGACAGCTCGTAAGGATACACTACAGTTACTTTTAGTTTATTGTTGCATTTCTTCACAACGCCCTGCAGGACTGTAATTCATTCAGTCCACTTATCATTTGACCAAATGGCCCAAACACGTATACGTTCATACCCTTTTTAGACTACCAGGAGGGCACAAGGCGCCCAGTTCAATTTTCATTGAAAATGAAACCATAGGAGTCCATACAGCCACACGCTACTCGCATGTCTCAAAATCAAACTTAAAGCAAAAAAAGGCTGACAAATGAGGTGTCTGTTCGGTTTCTCTCCACTCCCGCGACTCAGCTCCCGGAGTGGAGCAGGCTGCTGCAGCTTTTTACAGAGCAACTCAAACCGAGCTCCGCAACTCCGCGGAGTTGAGCGAAGTGGAGAGATTTCAAACAAGACCTAATACCCCGGCAGAAACTGATTGCATAGAGAGCAGAAATTCGCAAGTTTGCAGCACAAGCGGACAAACTAAACAAAAAACATAAAGTAAAGCTAAACTCCCGATGGGTGTGAAACCATCCTTACCGACCATCCTTCATCAGACGCCAAGCATTATGTTCCTGTCACTCAAAGCAAGATCAAATCTCATAACTAGTGGCGGAGCTAGATAGAAAACATTGGGGGCGAAACACAAAAGATGAAGAGTTGGGGGGCCAAACGCTATTTTTTTCCTAATCTAAGGGTCTGTTTGGTTGCGACCCTGAGCAACATGCCTGAGTTTTTTCTCCTGCCAGAAGGTGGCCTGAAGTTGCATCAGAAATTGATTGATCCGACACATCTCTCTTTCAGAGCAGTGGCACATCTCTCTTTCAAAGCAGTGTTTGGTTGATAGCCTGAAACCACGCCTGAAGCAGACAGTGTTTGGCTCATGATTGGCTTGAGCTGCATTCAAAGCAATATTTTATATGGAGTGACTCAGGTAGCAAACAGCGGAGAGTAGCCATGCTCAGGCGTCCAATTCTTTAGGCCTGACATGGGCAGCTTTGCACAGGCAAGAACAGGCAAGAATCTTCAGGCTAAAATCTCACGACATCAACCAAACAGACCTTAGGCAAGATACAGGCAAAGGCTCCGGCCAGGCAATCGGGCTCAGGGTAGCAACCAAACGGCCCCTAAGCCCTTCAAATAAAAAATACTTCAGGGATATATCCAAGTTTGCGGGGGAGGGAGGGGCACGCCCCCTCCCCCAGCCCACCACATAGCTTCGTCGTTGCTCACAGCTTGAATTTGATGCAGGACCCGCTCTTGATCTTCTTGATCGGCAATGTCGGCGAGTGAGGCGGTGCTACTTCTTGAGCTTGCGTTGGTTTTCCCTTGAAGAGGAAAGGGTGATGCAACAAAGTAGAGATAAGTATTTCCCTCAGTTTGAGAACCAATGTATCAATCCAGTAGGAGACAATGCACAAATCATCTAATACCTGCACAAACAATCAAACAACTTGCACCCAATGCGATAAAAGGGGCTGTCAATCCCTTCATAGTTACTTGCAAAAGTGAGATCTGATAAAAATAGATGAAACTAAGCAAAAGGTAAATATTTTTGATATTTTTGGTTTATAGATTGGAAAGTAAAAGATTTCAAAATAGTAGATCAGAAACTAATAAGATGGAAAATAGACCTGGGGGCCATAGGTTTCACTAGAGGCTTCTCTCATGATAGCAAATAATACGGTGGATGAACAAATTACTGTCGAGCAATTGATAAAAAAGCGCAAAGTTGTGACGATATCTAAGGCAATGATCATGAATATAGGCATCACATCCATGTCAAGTAGACCAAAACGATTTTGCATCTACTACTATTATTCCACACATTGACCGACTCCTGCCTGCATTTAGAGTATTAAGTTCATGAAGAACAGAGTAACGCATTAAGTAAGATGACATGATGTAGAGGAATAAACTCAAGCAATATGATGTAAACCCCATCTTTTTATCCTTGATGTCAACAATACAATACGTGCTTTGCTGCCCCTACTATCACTGGGAAGTGACACCGCGAGATTGAACCCAAAGCTAAGCACTTCTCTCATTGCAAGAAAAACCAATCTAGTTGACCAAACGAAACTGATAGTTCAAAGAGAATTACAAAGATATCAAATCATGCATAAAAAATTCAGAGAATATTCAAATAATATTCATAGGAAGCTGATCATAAATCCACAATTCATCGAATCTCGACAAACACACCGCAAAAGAAGATTACATCAGATAGATCTCCAAGAACATCGAGGAGAACATGGTATTGAGAATCAAAGAGAGAGAAGAAGCCATCTAGCTACTAGCTATGGACCCATAGGTCTGTGGTAAACTACTCACGCTTTATCGGAAGAGCAATGGAGTTGATGTAGAAGCCCTCCGTGATCAAATCCCCCTCCGGCAGGATGCCGGAAAAGGCCCCTAGATGGGATCTCACGGGAACAAAAGCTTGCGGCGGTGGAAAAGTGTTTTCGTGGATACTTCTGGTGGTTTGAGAATATATGTGAATATATAGGCAACGGAATTAGGTCAGGGGAGTCACGGGAGGCCCATAAGACAAGGGGCGCGCCCTCCACTCTTGTGGCCACCTCGTGGCTCCTCCGACTTGATCTCCAAGTCTCCTGAGTGTCTTTTGGTCCAAGAAAAATCATCACGAAGATTTTATTCCGTTTGGACTCCGTTTGGTATTCCTTTTCTGCGAAACTCAAAAATAAGGGAAAAACATAAAGTGGCACTGAGCTCTAGGTTAATAGGTTAGTCCCAAAAATAATATAAAATAGCATATTTTAATGAATATAAAACATCCAAAACAGATAATATAATAGCATGGAACAATAAAAAATTATAGATACATTGAAGACATATTAGGCGGCTCCACGGAAGTAACATGGCTTGGTGCAGCGGAGAACTTGGTGATCATCTTCGGACTCCCCGGAGGAGAGGGCATGTTGTGGTTTGTACTCAGGCCACAAGAAACCCCAAAACCCATTTCTAACAACAATTTAGCAAGTGCGTCTTGGCTTAAAACACCTTTAGTGTCTAATATATCGATCCTTACCCCACTATCAGTTGAAAGGGAGAACCGGGGATCGACGAGAATTGATGCGAGATCGTTTTTACCCTCTCCAAAGGTTCTTCCTTGAAGAGTATCAACCATTAATTGATTGTTATATGGATCAACCACCAATTCTGCTTTAAATCAGACCAATTGACATTGATTTTTTTTTTGCGAGTGAAATAATGCATTACTCAACTAAAGCAGTTCATACATCAATCGTAGCTAGCTCTATAGCATCCGAATGACCCGAACCAATCCAAGTCGTGGTTCTGCCTTCTACACAAGCAAATTTGGCTATGCTAAAAACTAGGGAATTTCTGTATTTCCAAATGCACCACAAAACACGTGCACGAACATAGTTCATGACCGTTTATTTCTTCTGGGCTGGCCAGAATCTAGAAATTGACAAATAGTTATTTCCTAATTAACAAGAGAAGACAGAAGAAATGGCTCCACTGTCGGCCTTATACCTAATTAATCCCCAATTATGCATACACACCGGTTTAGATTCATACAAATCCTTCTCGGATTCGACAAACTGGTACTTAGGTTCATACATCTTCGGCCTAAGGCAGTGATCTGTGATTTGGAGTGGTTGACTTTGAAGAGCTAGTAAAATCACACCCAAGCCCTACCCTCGGAATTTATTATTCATGTGGGTGCATTTGTGCTCGGGATTAGAGTAACACTTTTGATGTATGAGAGTCTTTAGTGCTACCTAGAGCAGAACTTGTTGCATCTCTTTTTTTTTTTGAGAAAATTTGCATCTCATATTTGATGATAGTGGAAGAATATTTGGATGGTTTCAGTCCGTGGTTTTTACCCCAACTTGGGGGCTTTTCACATGATAATCCTGATGTTCATGCGTGTTGATTTTCGGCTGATGTTTTGAGTGGTTCACTTGACCTCAAACACATATGAGTTGTGTTGTTTGAGATGCAGCGTCACGCTGAACGAAGTTAAGAAAAGCATTAAGTTTCGTCCTAAGTTTCGACTAATCAAACTTACTCCATACAAGTTGATGCATATGTTTCCTTTCATGACCGAGAAATGTCCAGGTTACTTTGTTTCCTCTGCAGTTTTCAGATACCTTACTTGTGTGTTAGTAATTCCCAACGTTAGGTTCAACATTGCCGTTTTCTGGTTTGAAGGGAAAACGTTTCTACTGCAACATTGCCGCGGGGCGGGCACACACACGCCCCCGTAAGAACAGAGAAAAATCACTAAAGTTTCAATCATCTTTACAGATACTTTTTACAGATTTTGCAATCTGGACGCGATCGAGCCACCACACAGTTGCATCATTATTTTTCTTCTCGTGGTAAGCTAGCAGTAGCAGTGACACTTGTATATAATCCGCCGGGTCACAGCTTGTTGGTCTTGGCCAGGTACACGACGGCGCCGGAGGTGGCCACCGGGATGACGACGTCGTCGGAGAAGGACTTGAGGCCCGGGACGACCCTCTTGACGAGGAGCGCGCACATCGGCGCGCCGAAGAGGACCACGAGCACGTCGAAGGCGGCCTTGCCGAAGCTGAAGCTGTTCACCGTGACGAGGTTCTCGGTGATCCTGTGGAACTGCTCCTTTGTGATGTTTACTCCGTCCCTCTTTCCCCCAAGAGCCTGCACTAGAGGGAAACAAAATTCATTAATACCCCTACCTGGTTTACTTTCTTTTGCAATATTTTGTGATGACATCCAAATGTTTTCTTTTTAGCAATTTAAAAGTTTTGAAACCAAAGAAAGATTCTAAGCTCTGTTGAGAAGCTATGCCAAATAAAGCAGAGGAACCTCCTTTATAGTATTATTATTCTAAAACAAAAGGGTGTGTCCGAACCTTGTACTCTTTCTCGAGTTCATCTTTGGTTGGCATCCTGTACTGCAGCTGCCCTTGTTTCTCACAAAACTTTCTGAAGTAGAATGCAAAATAACAGATAGAAATTGTTAGGTATCACCATCGATGAGGTTTCAGCTGGCTGAATATATTTGAGCTTCTGACGGATCAGGAACATTTCGGCATTGAATCTGACCGAAAGCTACACTACTCCCTTGGGTACACTGGAACGCAACGTTTTGGACACTGGCGCATTTTTTCAGATATATAACTTTGACGACTAGTTTCTACTGCAATATATGTATAACGAAAAACAAAATTGTAATATTCAGAAATTACTTCTCGAGATAAATCTATACTGCTACGTATGGCTTTCAAGTTCCCAAGCTAAATATTGGAGTCAATATCAGTCGTCAAAGTTTCCAATGTTTGGCTTAAGACATGTCCAAAACGTCGTTTTTCTGTGTGTACCAAGGGAGTAGTACCTGTTTATGCGCATGCATGAACTTTTAATCCGTAAAGGCTTAGGAATCAAAGGAGAATTCCTGCAGGCATCCAATAATATTTCAACTATAATACTACCAATCTGTAGGCTGTATAGATACTAAAACAAATGATGCGTTATACTAGCAGCTCCCTAGCAATGCTCTCTAGCTCTTGAGAAGAAAGGCTTACTCGATGAGCTCGAAGATGGCGTGGTAAAACTCATTGAAGGTTTTGGCAGGCTTGACCTTTTCGTCGTAGTTGTTGTCCATAAATTTGATGAGCTGCTCCTTGGCGTTATTATGGTTGGCCACAGCCTTGCCGTCCTTGTCGTTCTTCTGCGTCGCCCGCCCGGCCTCTACCAGAAACATCAGTCATGTTAGAAGCAAAACCAGCAAGCATTTGCAAAGATGGTTGACCCGAGATCGCGCGACCCGGTAGCTAGTGTTCGTCGATGATCATACCTTGCTTCGCCTTGGTGACGGCCTGACCCATTGATCTGATCTTTGTGGGCGTGGAAGGGCGGGTTTCCTTGCTGCTGTGGTGAGAAGAAAGGAGGTTTCTTGTGCACATGCAAGCACGGGGGCTGGGGAGGAGTATATGTGGGGGCGTGCGTGCCGCCGGTGTTCCTTGTGTGAGGCCAAGGCAACGGCGTTGGCGTTGCTCCTGCCGAAAGCAAAGCGGGGGAGGCATCAAAGGAAAGGGTCCAACAACAGGACTTGTTCTGGCTCCCGGCGACGCTAGCTTAGGATTCTGTTATATTATAATTGGAGGCGTATCTGAAATATGAGAATGTTGATTATGGAAACTTGCACGGTCGCAATTGAATCAGTATGCCCTCTATAAGATGATAAGCAATAGTACTTGCAAGCGGTCTAGTGTACAAAAATGCTGCGCTTTTTAATAACAATAATGGTACAAACTCACAAAACTACAATGCTATACAGACCCAGTGAATTAATCAATGGACTTGGACGCTACTCATAGCCACAAAACCTATTCATTCATGCCCTGAGATCTTACTCGTCTCCTGGACCAGCCACTTCCAATTACAAAAATGTACTCCCTCCGTCCCAAAATAAGTGACTTAACTTTGTACTAACTTTAGTACAAAGTTAGTGTAAAGTTGAGTCACTTACTTTGGGACGGAGGGAGTACTTCAGAAAGATGGACTGCATGAAAAAGCTTAGCTCCTGAGGGCCTTGATGTACAGATGGAGTCTTCTGCATGCGGATCCGGTGTTCAAATTCGATTGTTGAATTCCATGTGGTGGATGGAAAATCACCCAACATCTGGTTGGGCAGACACCAGCTACAAAATTGTGATGCTGCAGCAAGGATAGATGTACAGCTTGCTCATATTTTACCAAGTGGTGACTCGTCGCTGTGCTCATCCACCAGCCAGAGTTTATGATCACGGAAGCGTTTTATCTTCTTTTCAAACCCTGTTATGTAGTTGTTATGTATAATGACATGCTTGCCCTTTGTCTCCTTGACCCATGTTTTGTTCTTGAAATATAGACCTCCAGTTGGAAAAGCAGACTGAGGCAGTAAATACACATCCACCTGCAAGCATATCTTATATTAGTAGTTTTACAAATGACATCGTCTGTTGCAGAGGCAGCGATGCAGGAAAATATTCTGAGAAAACAGAATAAAACCCTTTGCCATGTACCATGACTTTGTTTCCATCCATAAAAGACCTCCAGAAAATACTTGCAGAATGTAAACTACTCCCTCCGTCCCAAAAACGTCTTACATTATGGGATTGAGGGAGTAAAACTTAAACGCAGCAACGATATTGATAAAAAAACTGGTAAGTGTTATATCTTTAGGGAATTTATAAACATATAGGTAACAGTTACGAGCTTCCTTGGAAAAGTTATTACTGAACAAGTACATTTTAAACATGGCAAAGCTTAGTACAACCAATGCATGTCAACTGAAGTCCACATTAAAGATAACAGTGTAGAAGCTAAAACCATGCCGAAACAGTTACTCCGGTCCACATTTTACATGAAGTGCCACATGGAGATGGAGATGATTAAAATGGATATCGAGCAAAATGAAATCAGTCAAAGATCAACTTCAACCACCTTCTCATGAAGTTCAAATTTTAACCTATTAAGTGCCTTTTCATGATGTCGTTAACATATTTGTTGTAGTAATTCATGATATATGAATGATTAACTAACAATTGCAAGTGTTTCTTAAATTGTCCTCTATCTATCCACTATAGCAAATCCCATAAATGGTTGATGCTTACACAGCGAACTCTATTGTCTAGTTGATAGAAAAGTTGTCGGCAAATGTTCCACTGACAAAATGAGAAGTCCACAACTCCACATTGCCCGATTGTGCCCCGTCCCAGTAAAATAACATGTACACGTGGATAACAGGAGGTCGAGGTTGATAATACCCTTGGTTCTCTGGCATTGCCGTGAAGGAGATAAGACATGCAGGATAGAAGAAAGACTAGAAAGATAACTTCTTGCTAGATCTCAGAAGATCATTACTGCTTAGATATATATAGTATCCATCTTCTAGACTGAATACAGACTTATCTTATCATAGTATCCCAACCTTGCACAACACAGATTTAAACTGTTCCCCACTAGCCTAGAGACTTCGGTGGACCAAAAACTTGAGCACAGGTCGAACATGATTCTGTCCTCTATGAACCTACTATGCCTAGTGCCGTGGCGGTCGCGCAGTGTCCACCTTGACATGAGCTTGATCACTGCCTCCCTCCTGTATGCGGCCACGGCGAGTCCGGTACGAATCGCATGCACGAAATCTGACTCGAAACTCTTATCTCTTAGTAACATGACCTTGCACAATAAACAGAATTTAAACTAATCATGACTGGCCTAGGGAGTTTGTTCGACCTAGGACTTGAGCCTGGTTGGACAATTTGAGACACAAAGAAGTGAAGAACTTAAGTCCAATTCAACATGACTCCACCTAATGCTGCTACGTCATGTCCCTCAAGGAGCGAGTCTCTCCCTGCCGCTTTCCTTGAGATAAAAAGAACACTGGC
This sequence comes from Triticum urartu, assembly GCF_003073215.2. NCBI lineage: Eukaryota > Viridiplantae > Streptophyta > Magnoliopsida > Poales > Poaceae > Triticum > Triticum urartu. The sequence goes on along the minus strand of NC_053022.1, from coordinate 428,139,121 downwards.
AAAAAAGATAAGATAATACATAACAACTGCAAAAGACAAGCTCACACAACCGTGATGATGCACATGTAGAGGTACATCCATTTACGGCACACAGTATTTTTTTTTTTGCGAAGTCGGCACACGGTATATTGATAGTTTGACAAACCGAAATAACACATTAGCACATGGCATTCCTAGGGAGTTTGTTCGACCTAGGACTTGAGCCTGGTTGGACAATTTGAGACACAAAGAAGTGAAGAACTTAAGTCCAAGTTCAACATGACTCCACCTAATGCTGCTACGTCATGTCCCTCAAGGAGCGAGTCTCTCCCTACCGCTTACCTTGAGATAAAAAAACACTGGCAAAAATGGATGTAGAGGTACATCCATTTACGGCACACGGTATTATTTTTTTTGCGAAGTCGGCACACAGTATATTGATAGTTTGACAAACCGAAATAACACATTAGCACATGGCACTCCTAGGGAGTTTGTTCGACCTAGGACTTGAGCCTGGTTGGACAATTTGAGACACAAAGAAGTGAAGAACTTAAGTCCAAGTTCAACATGACTCCACCTAATGCTGCTACGTCATGTCCCTCAAGGAGCGAGTCTCTCCCTACCGCTTACCTTGAGATAAAAAAACACTGGCAAAAATGATAAGATAATACATAACAACTGCAAAACACAAGCTCACACAACCGCAGTGATGCACATGTAGAGGTACATCCATTTATGGCACACGGTATATTGATAGTTTGACAAACCGAAATAACACATTAGCACATGGCACCACACAAAAAATCATATATTAGAAGTTTGGAACATCAGTGCTACTTCTAAAAAAATGTACAGGAAAGTGTTGGCAAAGATTGTGTACATTTTTAAACAAGCCTATATACGATCCAGATTGATATCAAAATTTGAGTTCCTCGGTACTTCAACTGGCCTAGACTAAAGAGCATACACGAAAATCAATTTAAACTTTAAGCAGCCCTGAACCCATTTACCAGATAACTCTGTGCCACTAGTTTGTTTAAGCGAAGAAACAAATGAATATGCTCAGTTCAAGCAAATGCAACGAAATAAAGTTCAAATTCAATTGCCACAGAAAACATTTAAATGTTCATGCCTAACCTGCCCAGTAGTCTTTAGTAAAGCCCAGTTGAATGCTGGCTGATCATTTGATTTCGCTTTCCTCGACCAGGGCTGTTCCTTGAGCTCCTCAATCCACTTCCTCATCAACAGCTTTGCCCCTTCTGTTGGCTGCAGGAAGATCATACAGCTGCAAATGTATGGCCGCCCCTTCTTACCTGGCGGCGGCAGCGCATGTGAATGATTCAGTGGCTTCACCTGCACCAACAATTCCCACATCATCAAATACTCTTCCAACAGCCCCAACGACAAACACAACAATTGTACGTACTTCACTCATGTCGTCCATGAAGTAGACCTCGTGATTGCCGACTAGATATGGAAACGGGTCGGCAAGCCACACCATGTCGACGTCATTGTACATGACGCTGTACCCCAGCTCGAGAATCTGCAGCAGGTGTCGCGGCCGCCGCGAGGTGAAGTTAAAGAAGCCCTGCACACAAGAGCAGGCACAGTCACGCACATGGACATTTCATCGAACAGCTTGGGTGGGGAGTAAGGTAACCGAGATTTCTCCCCCACCTGTGACCCGAACTTGTGGGCGGCCTGGGCGTCGGGCGCGGGGGGCACGAGGACGGCGTGGCCGGGCCATGCGGCATTGATGCGCTCGAGGGTCTCGTAGTCCTCGGCGATGACGAGCACCTGGTTAGCGCGGCCGGCGCGGCGGACGCTGATGAGCCAGTTGGAGAGGAAGGGGAGGTACGGCCCGGAGACGGCGGCGAGGATGATGGTGCCGTTGCCGGAGGCCGCGGCGAAGGCAGCGGCGTCTTGGAGCGTGTAGGAGCGCCACGGGGAGGCCAGCGCGGAGTGGCGGGGCGGCCCCCAGGGGAAGAGGAGGGCGAGTAGGAGGAGGAGCGCGAGAAGGGAGAAGAGGTAGGGGAGCGTGAGGAGGGGCAGGGGGCGGGAAGGGGCGGCGTTAGCGAGGGTCGTGGAGACGGGGAGGGAGTCGGCGCCCAGCGGCTTCTGGTGCGGCCGCTGGTGGAGCGACATTGCCGGAGATCGGGGGCTGGGGCTAGAGCGTGAACTGTGAAGTGGGAAAAGGAAGCACATGTCTCCCCGTTTTCCAGCAAAATACATCTACCGGTCCTCGGGCTGTAGATCTACTTTGGTGCTGCTTTGAGAAGAGTTTTTTCTTGCGAAAATACTTTGAAAAAGTTGGGGGGAAAACACACTCTATTCAGTGAATTTGTTCGACTATTCCATTTTGATCAATGTATTCTCAGAAGTGTAAATTATGAAGCATGGTTGAAGAAATATCTCTCTTTATGACCAATGTGTTCAACTATATTCATCAATATTTTGTACCTGGACACACTTCACACTGGTACACCGATCAATAAAATCCCACGAAGAAACAATAAGAGCAACTCCAACGGGGCGACCCATTTCGTCCGCCGCCGTCCGTTTGGGTCGGCGCGGACAGAAAAGTCGGCCCAACGCGCCGACCCAAACGGACGCGCGTCCGTTTTTCGTCCGCGGGCGACCCATTCCCGACTCATTTTTGAGTCGGATTTGCGTCGGCGCGGACACGAGACGGACGCGCGCGCGCCTACTCCTCTTCCGGGCCCGCCATTTCCCCCCATTTTCCCTAAAAACACTCCCGCATGCGCGCGCTTCCGCCCCCAACCAGCCATGGAGGACGTCATCGACCTCGACGCCGCCGCCGGCCTCGCCTCCCTCGCCTCGTCCGGTGCCGCCGCCCCCGCCGGGAAAGGCAAGCCTCGTGCGCCGCACAAGACCGCCGCCGCAACCAAGCCGAAGAAGGCGCTGACGCCCGAAGAACGGGCAAGGAAGTCGGCCAAGAGGAAGGGCCGGGGGCACGCCGCGGACGCGAGGGGTGAGGCCGCCGTCCTCGCCGCCGCGCAGCAGGAGGTCACCAACGCCCGCGTCACGGCGGCAACGAGGGAGGCGCTCTATATGCTAGGGTTAAACCCTAGCCAGCTCAGCCTCGTCCAAGCCGTCGTCGCCGCGGCTAGTACCGGCTCGTCGGCGTTTCCTCGGATGGCGCTATTGGGGAACGTAGTAATTTCGAAAAATTTCCTACGCACACGCAAGATCATGGTGATGCATAGCAACGAGAGGGGAGAGTGTTGTCTACGTACCCTCGTAGACCGAAAGCGGAAGCGTTAGCACAACACGGTTGATGTAGTCGCACGTCTTCACGGCCCGACCGATCAAGCACCGAAACTACGGCACCTCCGAGTTCTAGCACACGTTCAGCTCGATGATGATCCCCGGACTCCGATCTAGCAGAATGTCAGGGAAGAGTTCCGTCAGCACAACGGCGTGGTGACGATCTTGATGTTCTACCGTCGCAGGGCTTCGCCTAAGCACTGCTACAATATTATTGAGGATTATGGTGGAGGAGGGCACCGCACACGGCTAATAGATCTCAAGGATCAATTATTGTGTCTATGGGGTGCCCCCTACCCCCGTATATAAAGGAGCAAGGGGGAGGCGGCCGGCCTAGGAGGAGGGCGCGCCAAAGGGGGAGTCCTACTCCCACCGGGAGTAGGACTCCTCCTACCCTTGTTGGAGTAGGAGAGAAGGAAAGAGGGGGAGAGGAACAAGGAAAAGGGGGCTGCACCCCTTGTCCAATTCGGACCAGAGGGGGGGCGCGCGCCTCCTTCCTTTTGTCATCTCTCCTCTATTCCCGTATGGCCCAATAAGGCCCATATACTTCCCAGCGAATTCCCGTAACTCTCTGGTACTCCAAAAAATATCTGAATCACTCGGAACCTTTTCGATGTCCGAATATAGTCGTCCAATATATCGATCTTTACGTCTCGACCATTTCGAGAATCCTCGTCATGTCCCCGATCTCATCCGGGACTCCGAACTCCTTCGATACATCAAAAACCATAAACTCATAATATAACTGTCATCGAAACCTTAAGCGTGCGGACCCTACGGGTTCGAGAACAATGTAGACATGACCGAGACACGTCTCCGGTCAATAACCAATAGCGAAACCTGGATGCTCATATTGGTTCCCACATATTCTACGAAGATCTTTTATCGGTCAAACCGCATAACAACATACGTTGTTCCCTTTGTCATCAGTACGTTACTTGCCCGAGATTTGATCGTCGGTATCTAAATACCTTGTTCAATCTCGTTACCGGCAAGTCTCTTTATTCGTTCCGTAATACATCATCCCGCAACTAACTCATTAGTTGCAATGCTGCAAGGCTTATAGTGATGTGCATTACCGAGTGGGCCCAGAGATACCTCTTCGACAATCGGAGTGACAAATCCTAATCTCGAAATACACCAACCCAACAAGTACCTTCGAAGACACCTGTAGAGCACCTTTATAATCACCCATTTACGTTGTGACGTTTGGTGGCACACAAAGTGTTCCTCCGGTAAATGGGATTTGCATAATCTCATAGTCATTGGAACATGTATAAGTCATGAAGAAAGCAATAGCAACAAACTAAACGATCAAGTGCTAAGCTAACGAAATGGGTCAAGTCAATCACATCATTATCCTAATGATGTGATCCCGTTAATCAAATGACAACTCATGTCTATGGTTAGGAAACATAACCATCTTTGATTAACGAGCTAGTCAAGTAGAGGCATACTAGTGACACTTTGTTTGTCTATGTATTCACACATGTATTATGTTTCCGGTTAATACAATTCTAGCATGAATAATAAACATTTATCATGATATAAGGAAATAAATAATAACTTTATTATTGCCTCTAGGGCATATTTCCTTCAGGTGCTGCCCAAATTGCCCCGCACGTCGGCTTGCAACCCGATCCCCGGCTTCCACGTCTACCCGCAGGCCTCCCGCCTCTCCGGCGAGTGCTCGCCCGACGTGAGCGTGGTCGCGCTTTCCACGCCCGCGCCCGCGCCCATCGACCTCAACGCCACCCCGGTGGTCGGTGGCTCGTCATCCGGCGGCACGAGGAAACGCGCGCGTCAGACCCTGGCCTGCGGGCTCCCGGACGCCCGCAACCTGTTCGAGGAAATGTTGTCCGCCGTCGACGAGGACTACATGCAGAACCTCATCTTCGAGGGCGGTGCGCCGGCCGCTGGCTACGATCCTGACGAGACACAAAGCCAGGACGGCCGCGGGGCGTTCACGCCCGCCGCTGGCTATGATGCCGATCAGGCGGCCTTCATGCGTGATCAGGTCGGCAACGACCTGGCCGGCTTCCCCCTCGACCACGAGTTCCTGGACGACTACGGGCTATAGGAGGAGGACGATTGCGACATCAAAGTGGAGCCTTTGTTCGAGGACGAGCTCGCCAACCAAGCCGCCGGTCCTAAGCCGAAGCGCAAGAGCAAGCGCACGAATGCGTACACAGCGGCCGAGGACAAACTTCTTTGCAAGTGTTGGCGTGATATTGGACAAGACCCCAAGACGGGCGCCGAGCAAAAGCATTCAACCTTTTGGATTCGTGTCCACCGAGAGTTTCATGAGCGCAAGAAGTTTCCACCTTACCAATTTGTGAGCACGCGCGGGTGGGTCTCCATTTCCAAGCGGTGGAGGGTGATCCAACAAAGTGCAACAAGTTTTGCGCCACTCTTGAGAGCGTCAAGGCCCGCCCCATGAGCGGCATCGGCATGCAAGACATGGTATGCTAGCAATCAAGCCGCCCTCTTTTGTGTCATCAAGTTCATCCTTTGCGTGTTCATTTGCATATGACTTGCCGATATGCTTGCATGGAAACATTTTGTAGGCATTGCAAGCTTTGGAGGCATTCAAGGTTCAGCCCAATGGCAAATGCTTCAACCTCTATCATTGCTACCGGGTCATCAAGGACGAGGAGAAGTTCAAGGCGCAATATGCCGCACTCAAGGCACGTGGGAGGAAGAAAGCCATGGAGGATGTTGGGGAGGGTGAGCCAGCACGGCTGCGGGGGAAGACCAACTCCAAGAAGGAGGACAAGCGAGATGCGGCCTCCAACGCCTTGATCGCAAGCGTGGACGGCATGATGAATAAGAAGGACTCAAGGGAGGAGGAGCACCGGTGTTTCAAGGCGGAGCAAATGGATGCTTTCATGGAGATCCAAAGGAGGAGGCTTGATCTGGACGCCGAGAAGCAAGCCAAGATGTTCGAGCTCGAGGCGGAGAAGCAAGCCAAGATGCTAGAGATCGAGGCCGCCAACGCCAAGACCAAGGCGAAAGAAGTGGCTCTCGCGAGCATGATGACCGGTATGGAGATCATGAAGGTGGATCTCAACACCGTGTCACCAAGGAAGAGGGCGTGGTTCGAGAAGATGCAGGCCGACATGCTCAAGTTCAACGACGAGTGATCTATGGCGGCGAGCGTCATCTTTTTTGTATGCCGGCAGGTGTGCCAGCATGACCACGGGAGCCGCGATGGCGTGGTTGAACTCAAGTCCCACCTTTTTTTGTGCTGGCATGTGTACCGGCCGGCTGGCGAGTGCGCCAGCATGAACTGTGGTGATAATTTCTGAAGCCGGCATTGTATGCCGGCGCTGGCATGGTGCCAGCATGAGACATGGCCGCTGGCATGATCGGCCGCGGGCCTTTTTTATTTAAAAGTTGAATGCGGACATGAAATGGGTCGACGCGTTGGGTGCACTGCCGACCCAAATGAAAAACTGGGCGGACGTCGGGCGGGCGGACGACCCAAACAGACGAAAAGCGGACAAATGCACCGTCCGTTTGGGTCGGCCTGTTGGAGTTGCTCTAATATATCCAGAAGAATTACAAGCTACAACCCCCACACTGACTGCATTAGTACTCGTCACAAAACTGGCGTCAACATTGATCTTGATATAGTCATTAAGGAAGATGTCCACGACACATGATCTTTTAACGGTGCATAATCAGCTACAACACAAGAGCATGAAAAGTGTCTTCGCCTTCTACACCGCAAAATAGAACACATACCCGAATCAGTCTGATGGTGCTTAACTCTATTCATCTGGACCGCCAAACTATTGGTTGCAGCTCGCCATGAAAAAAATCTGATCTTCTAAGGGATATTAGCCTTCCAGATTAACTCCCAAATTCCCCTTTCCCCCTTTGGTTCGCCACTAGATTGGCCAACGGTATCCTGACTATCCTTCAATTTAAGCAAAAAACTGTACGCACTTTTAACAGAAAATGTACCATTCTTCTCATGGTGCCATGCTGGCAACAAAATCCTCATCCCTAGAGGTCTGGATACGAATCTTAAGAATTTCCTCCGCATCATGTGGATAGAAAAGATACCTAATCAATTTTTCATCCCGACACTTACATCCGCTCATGAATAAATCGGATACCTAATTTAACCTGGTATTATGCCTTCTAGCTGAAATTTTAAGCCATGCGCCCTAGATATCCAATTATCCCTCCAAATATTAATACTAGATCCCTCGCATACCCGCTAAATGATCCCCTTCTTAAGAAGTTCCAGCCATGTGTAATACCTTACCATGTCACTAAAGTAGCTTGCGAAAACACCGTATCTAGAATATGTGCCTGAGGATAATACTTTGCCTTCATCAACTTCCCACATAGTAAGTTCGGATAAACCAACAATTGCCATGCATGTTTGGCTAAAAGAGTTTGATTAAAAAGTTTGAGATCACGAAAGCCCGTGCCACCCTTACCTTTAGGTCTTGTTAGTCTGTCCCATGCCAATCAATGTGTTTTCCTTCTATCTTCTTCATCTACCCACCAAAAATTCCTTATAATCTGGGATAACTCCTCACAAAGAGAAACCTGAAATTTGAAAATCCCCATAGCGTACACAGGTAGAGCCTGAATTACTGTTTTGATTAAATCTTCCTTGACTCCACAAGAAGCATATTTTTCAATCCAGTCAGAAAGCTTTTTCAAAAACTTGTCCTTAGTATACTGAAAATTATCAGCCTCCATTCTACCCTATGGGACTGGTAATCGAAGATATCTATCCTCGAACCACTCCATAGTAACTTTTAAGATAACCATAATATTCACTTTTTTCTCCATGCTACACTTTTTCCCAAACATCATGGAACACTTATCAGGGCTTAATAACTATCCAATTCCCTTCTCATATACCGTCAGGATATTTTTAATTGCTAACACTTGACCGAATGATCCCTTGAAAAATAACAGACTATTATCTGCAAAGGGAAAGTATCAGGTACTCCCATCCTTGGGGTAATCCCGGTGCTCCAAGTTTAAAAACATTCAAAAATATTTCAAAAAATTCCGGAAAAAGGTAAATGTTCACAAGGAATGTAACTACAACCCCTAAAAATTTCAGGTCCAAACTTGAAATGTACATCAAGAAACAAAAATGTGAAATCTGGCATGAATAGTGTAAGAAAAAGACAAAATCAACATTGACACTATTCATATCTGGATTTCACATTTTTGTTTCTCAATATACATTTTGAGTTTGGACCTGAAATTTCTAGGGGTTGTAGTTATATTCCTTGCGAACATTCCCTTTTTAAAACAATTTGAAAAGATTTAATATTTGTTTTTGAACTTGTAGCACCGGGAGTACCCCAAGGATGGGAGTACCAGATATTTCCCCTATCTGCAAATAACAAGTGAGAAATACCATGAACTTGTATATTCAGTCTGAATTCTTGAAGAACTTGAAGGAAATAGGCCCTAGAGGCAATAATAAAGTTATTATTTATTTCCTTATACCATGATAAATGTTTATTATTCATGCTAGAATTGTATTAACCTGAAACTTAGTACATGTATGAATACATAGACAAACATAGTGTCCCTCGTATGCCTCTACTAGAACTAGCTCGTTAATCAAAGATGGTTAAGTTTCCTAACCATAGACATGTGTTGTCATTTGATGAACGGGATCACATCTTTAGAGAATGATGTGATGGACAAGACCCATCCGTTAGCTTGGCATAATGATCGTATAGTTTTATTGCTATTGCTTTCTTCATAGATCAAGATTAGGATTTGTCACTCTGATTATCGGAGAGGTATCTTTGGGCCCTCTCGGTAATGCACATTACTATAAGCCTTGCAAGCAATGTGACTAATGAGTTAGTTGCGGGATGTTGCATTATGGAACAAGTAAAGAGACTTGCCGGTAACGAGATTGAACTAGGTATGATGATACCGACGATCGAATCTCGGGCAAGTAACATACCGATGACAAAGGGAACAACGTATGTTGTTATGCGGTTTGACCGATAAAGATCTTCGTAGAATATGTCAGAACCAATATGAGCATCCAGGTTCCGCTATTGGTTATTGACCGGAGATGAGTCTCGATCATGTCTATGAAGGAAATATGCCCCAGAGGCAATAATAAAGTTGTTATTTATATTTCCTTATATCATGATAAATTTTTATTATTCATGCTAGAATTGTATTAACCGGAAACTTAAAACATGTGTGAATACATAGACAAACAGAGTGTCACTAGTATGCCTCTACTTGACTAGCTCGTTAATCAAAGATGGTTAAGTTTCCTAGCCATGGACAAGAGTTGTCATTTGATGAACGAGATCACATCATTAGAGAATGATGTGATTGACTTGACCCATCTGTTTAGCTTAGCACTATGATCGTTTAGTTTATTGCTATTGATTTCTTCATGACTTATACATGTTACTATGACTTTGAGATTATGCAACTCCCGAATACCGGAAGAGCACTTAGTGTGCTATCAAACATCACAACGTAACTGGGTGACTATAAAGATGCTCTACATGTGTCTCCAATGGTGTTTGTTGAGTTGGCATAGATCGAGATTAGGATTTTTTCACTCCGTGTATCAGAGAGGTATCTCTGGGCCCTCTCGGTAATGCACATCACTATAAGCCTTGCAAGCAATGTGACTAATGAGTTAGTTGCGAGATGTTGCATTATGAAACGAGTAAAAGAGACTTGCCGATAACGAGATTGAACTACGTATTGAGATATCGACGATCGAATCTCGGGCAAGTAACATACCGATGGCAAAAGGAACAACGTATGTTGTTATGCGGTTTGACCGATAAAGATCTTCATAGAATATGTAGGAACCAATATGAGCATCCAGGTTCCGCTATTGGTTATTGACCGGAGATGAGTCTCGATCATGTCGCCATAGTTCTCGAACCCGTAGGGTCGGCACGCTTAACGTTCGATGACGATCGGTATTATGAGTTTATGTGTTTTGATGTACCGAAGGTAGTTCGGAGTGGGATATGATCACGGACATCGAGGAGTCTCAAAATGGTCGAGACATAAAGATCGATATATTGGAAGGCTATGTTTGGACATCGGAATGGTTCTGGGTGAGTTCGGGCATTTACCAGAGTACTGGGGAGTTACCGGAACCCCCGGGGAGTCATTGGGCCTTAATGGGCCTTAGTGGGAGAGAGGAGGAGGCGGCCAAGGTGGGGGCGCCCCCCAATCCCAATCTGAATTGGGGTGGGGGCTGGCCCCCCTTTCCTTCTCCCTCTCTCCTTCTTCCTTCTTCTCCTACTCCAACTAGGGAAGGGGGGAGTAGGATTCCCCCCTTGGGCGCGCCATGAGAGGGCCGGCCCTCGCCTCCTCCACTCCTTTATATACGGGGGAAGGGGGCACCCCATAGACACACAAGTTGATTGTTTAGCCGTGTGCGGTGCCCCCCTCCATAGATTTCCACCTTGGTCATATCGTTGTAGAGCTTAGGCGAAGCCCTGCGTCGGTAACTTCATCATCACCGTCATCATGCCGTCGTGCTGATGAAACTCTCCCTCGACCTCAGCTGGATCTAGAGTTCGTGGGACATCACCAAGATGAACGTGTGCAGATCGCGGAGGTGCCGTACCTTCCGTGCTAGGATCGGTCGGATCGTGAAGACGTACGACTACATCAACCGCGTTGTCATAACGCTTCCGCTTACGGTCTACGAGGGTATGTGGACAACACTCTCCCCTCTCGTTGCTATGCATCACCTAGATGGATCTTGCGTGTGCGTAGGAATTTTTTTGAAATTGCTGCATTCCCCAATAGTGATATCAGAGCCAGGTCTATGCGTAGATGTTAGATGTGCACGAGTAGAACACAAAGGAGTTGTGGGCGTGAGTATATACATATTGCTTGTTGTCACTAGTTGATTCTTGATTCAGTGGTATTGTTGGATGAAGCGGCTCAGACCGATATTATGCGTACGCTTACGCGAGACTAGTTCTACCGACGTGCTTCGCACACATGTGGCTAGTGGGTGTCTATTTCTCCAACCTTAGTTGAATCGGTTTCAATGAACAAGGTTCTTTCTGAAGATCAAAAAGCAAACACTATACTACGTTGTGGTTTTGATGCGTAGGTAAGAACGGTTCTTGCTAGCAGCCCGTAGCAGCCACGTAAAACTTGCAACAACAAAGTAGAGGACGTCTAACTTGCTTTTGCAGGGCATGATGTGATGTGATATGGTCAATACGTGATTATATAAATTGTTGTATGAGATGATCATGTTTTGTAACACAGTTATCGGCAACTGGCAGGAGCCATATGGTTTTTGCTTTATTGTATGAAATGCAATCGCCATATAATTGCTTTACTTTATCACTAACCGGTAGCGATAGTCGTAGAAGCAATAGTTGACGAGACGACAACGATGCTTCGATGGAGATCAAGGTGTCAAGCCGGTGACGATGGTGATCATGACGGTGCTTTGGAGATGGAGATCAAAGGCACAAGATGATGATGGCCATATCATATCACTTATATTTGATTACATGTGATGTTTATCCTTTATGCATCTTAGTTTGCTTAGTTCGGGCTCATCATCTCTCACTAAATTTCAAGGTACAAGTGTTCTCCCTGAGTATGCACCGTTGCTACAGTTCGTCGTGCCGAGACACCACGTGATGATCGGATGTGATAAGCTCTACGTTCACATATACGGGTGCAAGCCAGTTTTTGCACATGCATAATACTCGGGTTAAACTTAACGAGCCTAGCATATACAGATATGGCATCGGAACACTGAGACCGAAAGGTCGAGCGTGAATCATATAGTAGATATGATCAACATAGTGATGTTCACCATTGAAAACTACTCCATCTCATGTGATGATCGGACATGGTTTAGTTTATATGTATCACGTGATCACTTAGATGATTAGAGGGATGCCTATCTAAGTGGGAGTTCTTAAGTAATATGATTAATTGAACTTTAATTTATCATGAACGTAGTACCTGATAGTATTTTGCATGTCTATGTTTTTGTAGATAGATGGCCCGTGTTGTTGTTCCATTGAATTTTAATGCGTTCCTAGAAAAATCTAAGTTGAAAGATGATGGTAGCAACTACACAGACTGGGTCCGTAACTTGAGGATTATCCGCATTGTTGCACAAAAGAATTATGTCCTAGAAGCACCGCTGGGTGACAAACCTGCTGCAGATACTGCTGAGGACGTTAAGAACGTCTGGCAAAGCAAATCTGATGACTACTCGATAGTTCAGTGTGCCATGCTTTAAGGCTTAGAACCGGGACTTCAACGACATTTTTGAACGTCATGGAGCATATGAGATGTTCTAGGAGTTGAAGTTAATATTTCAAGCAAATGCCCGGATTGAGAGATATGAAGTCTCCAATAAGTTCTACAAATCCAAAATGGCGGAGAATAGTTCTGTCAGTGAACATATACTCAGAATGTCTGGGTACCACAACCACTTGACTCAGCTGGGAGTTAATCTTCCTGATGATAGTGTCATTGACAGAGTTCTTCAATCACTGCCACCAAGTTACAAGAGCTTCGTGATGAACTATAATATGCAAGGGATGGATAAGAAAATTCCCGTGCTCTTCGCAATGCTAAAGGTTGCGGAGGTAGAAATCAAGAAGGAGCATCAAGTGTTGATGGTTAACAAGACCATCAGTTTCAAGAAAAAGGGTAAAGGGAAGAAGAAAGGGAACTTCAAAAAGGACGGCAAACAAGTTGCTGCTCAAGAGAAGAAACCCAAGTTTGGACCTAAGCCTGAGACTGAGTGCTTCTACTGCAAACAGACTGGTCACTGGAAGCGGAACTGCCCCAAGTATTTGGCAGATAAGAAGGATGGCAAGGTGAACAAAGGTATATGTGATATACATGTTATTGATGTGTACCTTACTAATGCTCGCAGTAGCGCCTGGTTATTTGATATTGGTTCTGTTGCTAATATTTGCAACTCGAAACAGGGGCTACATATTAAGCAAAGATTGGCTAAGGACGAGGTGACGATGCGCATGGGAAATGGTTCCAAAGTCCATGTGATCGCCGTCGGCACACTACCTCTACATCTACCTTCGGGATTAGTATTAGACCTGAATAATTGTTATTTGGTGCCAGCGTTAAGCATGAACATTATATCTGGATTTTGTTTGATGCGAGACAGTTATTCATTTATATCAAAGAATAATGGTTGTTCTATTTATATGAGTAATATCTTTTATGGTCATGCACCCTTGATGAGTGGTCTATTTTTACTAAATCTTGATAGTAGTGATACACATATTCATAGTATTGAAGCCAAAAGATATAAGTTTAATAATGATAGCGCAACTTATTTGCGGCACTGCCGTTTAGGTCATATTGGTGTAAAGCGCATGAAGAAACTCCATGCTGATGGACTTTTGGAATCACTTGATGCTTGGGAATCATGCCTCATGGGCAAGATGACTAAGACTCCGTTCTCCGGAACAATGGAACGAGCAGCAGACTTATTGGAAATAATACATACTGATGTATGCGGTCCAATGAGTGTTGATACTCGTGGCGGGTATCATTATTTTCTGACCTTCACAGATGATTTGAGCAGATATGGGTATATCTACTTAATGGAACATAAGTCTGAAACATTTGAAAAGTTCAAAGAATTTCAGAGTGAAGTGGAAAATCATCGTAACAAGAAAATAAAGTTTCTACGATCTGATCGTGGAGGAGAATATTTGAGTTACGAGTCTGGTCTTCATTTGAAACAATGCGGAATAGTTTCGCAACTCATGCCACCTGGAACACCACAGCGTAATGGTGTGTCTGAACATCGTAAGCGCACTTTATTAGATATGGTGCGATCTATGATGTCTCTTACTGATTTACCGCTATCGTTTTGGGGTTATGCTCTAGAGACGGCTGCATTCACGTTAAATAGGGCACCATCAAAATCCGTTGAGACGAAACCTTATGAACTGTGGTTTGGCAAGAAACCCAAGTTGTCGTTTCTTAAAGTTTGGGGCTGCGATGCTTATGTGAAAAGGCTTCAACCTGATAAGCTCGAACCCAAATCAGAGAAATGTGTCTTCATAGGATACCCAAAGGAGACTGTTGGGTACACCTTCTATCACAGATCCGAAGGCAAGATATTCGTTGCTAAGAATGGATCCTTTCCAGAGGAGTTTCTCTCGAAAGAAGTGAGTGGGAGGAAAGTAGAACTTGATGAGGTAACTGTACCTGCTCCCTTATTGGAAAGTAGTTCATCACAGAGAATCAGTTTCAGTGATTCCTACACCAGTAAGTGAGGAAGCTAATGATGATGATAATGAAACTTCTGATCAAGTTACTACCGAACCTCGTAGGTCAACCAGAGTAAGATCCGCACCAGAGTAGTATGGTAATCCTGTTCTGGAGGTCATGTTACTTGACCATGACGAATCTACGAACTATGAGGAAGCGATGATGAGCCCAGATTCTGCAAAATGGCTTGAGGCCATGAAATCTGAGATGGGATCCATGTATGAGAACAAAGTGTGGACTTTGGTTGACTTGCTCGATGATCGGCAAGCCATAGAGAATAAATGGATCTTCAAGAAGAAGACTGACGCTGACGGTAATGTTACTGTCTACAAAGCTCGACTTGTTGCAAAAGGTTTTTGACAAGTTCAAGGAGTTGACTACGATGAGACCTTCTCACCCGTAGCGATGCTTAAGTCCATCCGAATCATGTTAGCAATTGTTGCATTTTATGGTTATGAAATTTGGCAAATGGATGTCAAAACCGCATTCCTTAATGGATATCTTAAAGAAGAGTTGTATATGATGCAACCAGAAGGTTTTGTCGATCCAAAAGGTGCTAACAAAGTGTGCAAGCTCCAGCGATCATGGACTGGTGCAAGCCTCTCGGAGTTGGAATATATGCTTTGATAGTGTGATCAAAGCATATGGTTTTATACAGACTTTTGGAGAAGCCTGTATTTACAAGAAAGTGAGTGGGAGCTCTGTAGCATTTCTGATATTATATGTAGATGACATATTGTTGATCGGAAATGATACTGAATTTCTGAATAGCATAAAAGGATACTTGAATAAGAATTTTTCAATGAAAGACCTCGGTGAAGCTGCTTATATATTAGGCATCAAAATCTATAGAGATAGATCAAGACGCTTAATTGGACTTTCACAAAGCACATACCTTGATAAAGTTTTGAAGAAGTTAAAAATGGATCAAGCAAAGAAAGGGTTCTTGCCTGTGTTACAAGGTGTGAAGTTGAGTCAGACTCAATGCCCGACCACTACAGAAGATAGAGAGAAAATGAAAGTCATTCCCTATGATTCAGCCATAGGTTCTATCATGTATGCAATGTTGTGTACTAGACCTGATGTGTGCCTTTATATTAGTTTAGCAGGGAGGTACCAAAGTAATCCAGGAGTGGATCACTGGACAGCAGTCAAGAACATCCTGAAATACCTGAAAAGGACTAAGGATATGTTTCTCGTTTATGGAGGTGACAAAGAGCTCGTCGTAAATGGTTACGTCAATGTAAGCTTTGACACTGATCCGAATGACTATAAGTCACAAACCGGATACGTATTTTTATTGAATGGTGGAGATGTCAATTGGTGCAGTTCCAAGCAGAGCATCATGGCGGGATCTATGTGTGAAGTGGAGTATATAGATGCTTCGGAAGCAGCAAATGAAGGAGTCTTGATGAAGGAGTTCATATCTAATCTAGGTGTCATACCTAGTGCATCGGGTCCAATGAAAATCTTTTGTGACAATACTCGTGCAATTGCCTTGGAAAAGGAATCCAGATTTCACAAGAGAACCAAGCACATCAAAAGATGCTTCAATTCCATCCGCGATCATTTCAAGGAGGGAGACATAGAGATTTGCAAGATACATACGGATCTGAATATTGCAGATCCGTTGACTAAGCCTCTCTCATGAGCAAAACATGATCAACACCAAGACTCCATGCGTGTTAGAATCATTACAATGTAATCTAGATTATTGACTCTAGTGCAAGTGGGAGACTGAAGGAAATATGCCCTATAGGCAAAGTTGTTATTTATATTTCCTTATATCATGATAAAAGTTTATTATTCATGCTAGAATTGTATTAACCGGAAACTTAGTACATGTGTGAATACATAGAAAAACAGAGTGTCACTAGTATGCCTCTACTTTACTAGCTCATTAATCAAAGATGGTTAAGTTTCCTAACCATAGACATGAGTTGTCATTTGATGAACGGGATCACATCATTAGAGAATGATGTGATTGACTTGACCCATCTGAAGGAAATATGCCCTAGAGGCAATAATAAAGTTATTATTTATTTCCTCATTTCATGATAAATCTTTATTATTCATGCTAGAATTGTATTAACCAGAAACATAATACATGTGTGAATACATAGACAAACAGAGTGTCACTACTATGCCTCTACTTGACTAGCTCATTGATCAAAGATGGTTATGTTTCCTAACCATAGACATGAGTTGTCATTTGATAATGAGATCATCATTTAGGAGAATGATTGTGATTGACTTGGCCCATTCCGTTAGCTTAGCACCTTGATCGTTTTAGTTACTAACTATTTCTTTCTTCATAAACTTTATACATGTTCCTTATGGACTATGAGGATTATGCAACTCCCGATTACCAGAGGAACACTTTTGTGTGCTACCAAACGTCACAACGTAGCTGGGTGATTATAAAGGTTGCTCTACAGGTGTCTCCGATGGTAACTTGTTGAGTTGGCATAGATCGAGATTAGATTTGTCACTTCGATTGTCGAGAGGTATCTTTGGCCCTCTTGGTAATGCAACTTCACTATAAGCCTTGCAAGCATGCAACTAATGAGTTAGTTGCGGATGATGCATTACGGAAACGAAGTAAAGGGAATTCTCCTTGGTAACGATTTAAACTAGTATTTGAGATACTGACGATCGAATCTCGGGCCAAGTAACATACCAATGACAAAGGGAACAACGTATGTTGTTATGCGGTTTGACTGATAATGATCTGCGTTTTAGAATATGTAGGAGCCAATATGAACATCCAGGTTCCGCTATTGGTTATTGACCAGAGATGTGTCTCAGTCATGTCTACATAGTTCTCGAACCCGTAGGGTCCGCGGCGTTAACGTTCGGTGACGATCGATATTAATGAGTTTATGTGATTTGGATGTAACGCAGGTAGTTGGAAGTCCCGGAATGAGATCGGGGACACGACGAGGAGTCTCGAAATGTCGAGATGTAAAGATCGTATATTGGACGACTATATTCGGACATCGGAAAGGTTCCGAGTGATTCCGGTATTTTTCGGAGTACCGGGGAGTTACGGGAATACGGGGAAGAAGTATTGGGCCTCATGGGCCAAGTGGTGGAAGAGAGGAGGCAGGGCGCGCGGCCCCCCTAGCCCAAACCTAATTGGACTATGGGGCCGGCCCCCCTTTCCTACTTTTCCTCCCTCTGCTTCCTTCTCCCCTTCCCCCTTCCTTTCCTCCTCCTAGTAGGAGTAGGAAAGGTCATACTCCTACTAGGAGGACGACTCCTCCTCCTGGCGCGCCCTACAGGTGCCGGCTGGCCTCCCCCCTTGCTCCTTTATATACGGGGGCAGGGGGACCCTAGAACACACAAGTTGATCATTGATCCCTTAGCCGTGTGCGGTGCCCTCCTCCACCATAATCCACCTCGATCATATCATGGTGGTGCTTAGGCGAAGCCCTACATCGGTAGCAACATCATAACCGTCATCACGTCGTGTGCTAAACTCGAAGGTGCCATGCGTTCGATACTTGGATCGGTCGGATCGTGAAGACGTTCGACTACATCAACCGCGTTTTCATAACTCTTCTGCTTACGGTCTACGAGGGTACATGGACGATACTCTTCCCTCTCGTTTCTATGCATCACCATGATCTTGCATGTGTGTAGGAAAATTTTGAAATTACTGCGTTCCCCAACACCATCCGTTAGCTTAGCACTATGATCATTTAGTTTATTGTTATTGCTTTCTTCATAACTTATACATGTTCCTATGACTATGAGATTGTGCAACTCCCGAATACCGGAGGAACACTTAGTGTGCTATCAAACGTCACAACGTAACTGGATGATTATAAAGATGCTCTACAGGTGTCTCCGATGGTGTTTGTTGAGTTGGCATAGATCGAGATTAGGATTTGTCACTCCGTGTATCGGAGAGGTATCTCTGGGCCCTCTCGGTAATGCACATCACTATAAGCCTTCCAAGCAATGTGACTAATGAATTAGTTGCGGGATGATGCATTACAGAACGAGTAAAGAGACTTGCCGATAACGAGATTGAACTAGGTATTGAGATACCGACGATTGAATCTTGGGCAAGTAACATACCGATGACATAGGGAACAACGCATGTTGTTATGCGGTTTGACTGATAAAGATCTTCGTGGAATATGTAGGAACCAATATGAGTATCTAGGTTCCACTATTGGTTATTGATCGAAAGTGAGTCTCGGTCATGTGTACATAGTTCTCAAACCCGTAGGGTCTGCACGCTTAACGTTCGGTGAAGATCGGTATTATGAGTTTATGTGTTTTGATGTACCAAAGGTAGTTCGGAGTCCCGGATATGATCACAAACATAACGAGGAGTCGCGAAATGGTCCAGAAATAAAGATCGATATTTTGGAAGGCTATGTTTGGACATCGGAATGGTTCCGGGTGAGTTCGGGCATTTACCGGAGTACCGGGGACTTACCGGAACCCCCGGGGAGTCATTGGGCCTTAATGGGCCTTAGTGGGGAGAGGAGGAGGTGGCCAAGGTGGGGGCGCCCCCCTAGCCGAATCCGAATTGGGGTGGGGGCCGGCCCCCTTTCCTTCTCCCTCTCTCGTCCTTCCTTCTTCTCCTACTCCAACTAGGGAAGGGGGAATCGTACTCCCACCGGGAGTAGGACTCCCCCCTTGGGCGCGCCATGAGAGGGCCGGCCCTCCCCTCCTCCACTCCTTTATATACGGGGGAAGGGGGCACCCCATATACATACAAGTTGATTGTTTAGCCATGTGCGGTGCCCCCCACCACAGATTTCCACCTCGGTCATATCATTGTAGAGCTTAGTGTGGCACCCCGGCTCAGAGCGACCGGTTTACCATGCATTGCCAGCCCAGAGACCATGTCTTCTGGCAACACACAACATCTTGGTATAGAATAACAACGCTTTATTGATGCTAGCGGAACATAGTTACATTACAACAGCTGTCGAGGCCAAGCGGCACACTCGGTGCGGCTGAACAATATGTACATTATTTAGTGAACATAAAGGGGCCTCGATCCGAACAACTACGTGGCAGCGGAATAACATTGTGGCGGAAGCTCCATATCACAGGGACACTGATGTGGACACGATCTAGACTCAAACATCGCTCCTCTCCAACGATACTTTCCTAAAATCTGGCATGACACGCCAGGTCAGTACATTGAATGTACTTGCAAGCTCACAACAGGCATAATCATAATGACAAACAATATCATGATATTTAACCAATTATTAAAAATGCAACACTATATGTCTACATTTTGTGATCATGCTCGAACGTCCCTCGGGACAGCTTACCAACCGTGATCATCTCTAGATCACAAACACACCACCAAAGTGGCGTTTCTCAAGAACAACTCGTGATCCTTACGACGATCACAACCATGACCATCATTTGGTCCCAAATGCCTCGATGGCCTTTCTGCCATCCATCAACAATGCAAAGTTCATAGCTTAGTGTACAATTTTTATTAAACGTTGACTCATGGTGGGACCTACTACAAGGTGTCCGTAACTATGGACTCGGCTATCGATAGATTACACACTCTGCAGAGGTAGCACACTGTACCCACACCACGGAACCCATGGCCTCGCACTCCCATTCGGGTGGACCAACAGCATTCCGTCAAAACCCCTCCATTGCCACAACACTCTCCCGGCCACTCCGACCCAAATCCCCCACGGGCTGGTCCTGGGTGGCCTCGTGTCTACCAAAGACACCCCGACCACCTTCGTGGTCAAAACCCTCCCACCCGGGGACACTCCCACTCGGGGACTCGGTACCATAATCTCATCAACGAGCACACAAGATTATGTCCGCTTACCGGGCCAGGGCAAGCACGACATAACCTTCCCTAGATGGAGGCACCGACCAGAGGCCGTGTCAATGGACTGAATCAAGGCCTTCCCACAAAGGCAAATGTGGTTGCACTAGAAAGAAACTCGATTCAGCGGCACCATGACCCAGTCAATGGTATATTCAAGTTGAGTTATATTCAGGTTTAACTTTAAACTAAAAATGACCAGTGTCATAGCATGCCATGAAATGCAAAACAACACATGGATCATATAGTGATTAAAAAAATGACCGATGTCATCCTTATACACACCAAGCATAACGTCAACAACTCAAATTACTCTACTTGCTCAAATAACTCACAACTTAACCAAAATATTTTGCAACAAGTTTTATTGATTTCTTACGAAAGAAAGTAACTCCGATAAATTTCTCATATGCTTGTCAAAAAGATTTCACTATCAACAACTCTTACTTTCTTTATCACTAAGTTGGGTTCAAACATTCTGTAAGACAAGTAATATGATTAAACAAGTATTTAACAGAACATTTTCTAACAAATTTTTATCAATCTAAGAGGGCAAAATATAGCTTTAAATAATTGCTAACATGCATAACAAAATTATTTCTAACATCACCTCAAATAAATCTTATCTTGCTTTATCCACTAAACTAGTTTCACCCATTCTGTAAATCAAGCATAACAACTAACCAATATTTAACAGAATATAAATAACTCCATAATCATTTAAATGCATGGATCAATCATTTCATTCAAGTAAGAAAATCACAATTATTGAAATGGCACCATGAAAATGTTGCTGTGGCTTGCCTTAGTGCAGATGAGGTTCACAAGCTTCCTGGTGATCCTCAAGACAAGCTTCACCTTCTGAAAATAGTTTTAAACACAAAAAGACAATATCAAGAACACTTCTTATAATCACCAGAAATTCTAGACAGCTCAGAAAAATCTCATCTTTGGTGAGCTGCTAGATTTCTTATCAAAGAACACAATGCAAAAAGAATCAATTCATTTGGACTTATGGTTGAAAAGTTATAACTGTTTGAAGTGTTCTGTAAATTCAAATGAATTTGAATAAAAGAAATAGACTGGGGGTGACGTCGAAGGCGTAAAGCCCAGGGGCGCCACCACTCGTACCGCTTCGCGCACATACTGAGTGGCTGACTAGCGGGCCTCGCTAGTCAGGTGGGGGAAGAGGGAGAGGGAAACAGAGGGGGCCAGCTCTCGCCGGCGACGAGGGCTCCTTGTCCCAAACGAGAGGGAGGGATGGCAAGAGGGGGTTGAGGCACACCTGCCCATACCCGTAGCGTAGCTAGGGGTGGTCGGACGGCGTCAGAATCAACCTCGCAAGCGGAGGCAGAACGTGGAGGTCGCCGGAGTTGAGGAAGACGGCAAGAAGAGGCCACTCCAGGGGCTCCAAGCGGGCGAGACGGCCTCACCGGAGAGAGGCGGAGGTCCTGGAGGGGTCGCCCAGGCCTTGGAGGGGCTGGAGCTACTGCGGCGACTAGAGGGGATCACCGGCGAGCTCGAGCTCGGGGACGGCAGCCCGAGGCCTGCCCGACCGGGCTCCGGCTTCCTACTCGATCGTGGGGTGTGTGTGAGTGCTGGATGGTGCTTGAGGAGGCTGGGGAGGGCTCTATTTATAGGCAAGCGGCGGGGGTGCTCCGGGCTCCGCCGGTGGACACCTGTCCATAGCGCCCGGTGACGAGCGGCGTCAGTGAGAGGGGGAGAAGGCGACGGAGCTCACGCAGCCACTGTGGGCGGGTGGAGAAGAGCACAGGATCAAGAGGATGGCAAGAAGCACAGTGCGCTCCGCATTGTTGGGCTGGCCGGACCTTGCCCGTGCTCGCTGCGGCAAGCTCCAGCGTCGGCGAGCGCCAGGGAGGAGTTA
The DNA here is from genome assembly GCF_003073215.2 of Triticum urartu. Taxonomy (NCBI): domain Eukaryota; kingdom Viridiplantae; phylum Streptophyta; class Magnoliopsida; order Poales; family Poaceae; genus Triticum; species Triticum urartu. Next base: position 428,116,850 of record NC_053022.1, on the reverse strand, counting down.
AGAACGTTGAGACGATGATGGTGGTGAGGGTTGGCATGGTTGGGCAGGCGGGGAAGCGAGCACGTGAGCAACAGAGGCTCGAGTGTGTCGCAGAGCGCGTCGGCTGCATGCCAGCAGGCCTGGACGAACCGTGGTCACCGCGTGAACAATGACATCAGGTCGATCTAAGCAAAAACTCAATGTCTGGCATGTTGTTCGTGGTAGTTTTGAGTGTTACCACGGTTTGGTTTGGATCCAGGTGTAGTAGAGAAGTTTTCACACACCAAGTAAGTTTCTGGTCAGTAACTTGGTTATGTTACTGTGGTCAAATGGCTTGGAGTTTGAAGCTGTGCTTTGGAGGCTAGTGATAAGTTACTAAGGTAAAGATGCACAAGAAAGTTCAGGTCAAATGGAGCAAGTAAAATGGTAGTTGCTGTAGAAACCACCATTTTTTTCCAGAATAGAAAAGATTTTCTGTAGCAAAAATATTCCAAAAAGTGATGAAATATTTTTGCTCAGGAAGGTGCACTAGGGTTCACAGAATATTTGTGAATTATCTCAGATTTTTCTGAGCCATAAAAATTGGGGTTGCTTTGAGGCAAACAGATCTGGCTTAGGGTTTTTGGAAACAAAATGAATATTTTTCATTTAAGAAAAGTATTCCAAAGATTATTTTTTGGTGGGTCATAAGTGAAATGATGATTTAGGAGGGAAGTGAAGCACTTGGGTGAAAGCCAAGGATGCCCAAGTGTTTAAGTCCATATGAAAAGATTCAGAAACTCCAAGTTTCAAAAAATTTCAAATGAAAAATCAAGCAAATAAGAAAGGGCAAAACCCAGGCTGTCACAAACCTCCCCCACTTAGAATGAATCTCGTCCTCGAGATTCGGTTGCTTGGGAAAACCACTCTGGATACTGATCCCTAAGGAATTCTTCCTGCTCCCAAGTTGCTTCTGACTCTGTGTGATGCTCCCACTGAACCTTGTAAAATTTTCTGACTTTACTGCGAGTGACCCTTTCCATCTGATCCAAAATTTTGAACGGTCTTTCTTCATAAGTTAAATATTTTGCCAATTCTATCTCAGCCGTTGTAGTTCTTTCCTCAGGCGGGGATATGCATCGTCTCAATTGCGAAACATGGAACACGTTGTGTATGTCTGCCAATTTCGGGGGTAGTTCCAGTTGATATGCAACAATTCCCACTCGAGACATAATCGGGAATGGACCAATGAATCTGGGTGCCAGCTTTCCATGAGTCTGAAATCTCTTGACTCCTTTCATAGGAGTGACTCGGAGGTATGCGTGTTCTCCGGGTTCAAAACTGACCTGCCGATGTTTGGCATCATAATAACTTTTTTGTCGAGATTTGGCCAATTGCAGTCTGTCTCGGATTTTCCTAACTTGTTTCTCAGCTTCCAGCATGAGATCCGTTCTGAAGATACGGCTATCTCCAGTCTGAGACCAATTTAGAGGAGTGCGACACTTACGGCCATACAGAGCTTCATATGGTGACATCTTTAGACTGGTCTGGAAACTGTTGTTATAAAAGAACTCGGCATACGGCAAGCAGTCTTCCCATTTAGCACCTTTGGCTAGCACACAGGCTCGCAACATATCTTCGAGTGTTTGGTTTACCCGCTCTGTCTGTCCATCTGTCTGAGGGTGATAGGCAATACTATATTTCAGTGCTGTCCCTAAGGATTGATGGAGACGGGGCCAAAATGCGGAGGTAAACAAAGAACCTCGGCCAGAAGTGATAGTTCAGGGGTACTCCATGCAGACTGACGATCCTGGATACATACAGTTGGGCAAGTTCATTTGCTCTGTATCTGGTGCTGATCGGAATGAAATGAGCAACCTTGGTCAGGGTGTCTATTATAACCCAGATTGCATCCTTGCCTCGCTGAGTCCTAGGCAATCCTGTGATGAAATCCATGCAAACGTCATCCCATTTCCACTGTGAAACTGGCAGCGGTTGGAGAAGTCTGGCTGGCTTCTGATGATCTGCTTTCACCTTATTGCATATGTCGCAACAGGCTACAAAATAGGCAATGTCTTTCTTCATTCCATCCCACCAGAATATTTGTCTAAGGTCCTCATACATTTTCGTACCTCCCGGGTGAATGGAATATGCCGATTCGTGGGCTTATAACAGGATTTTCTTCTTCAAGTCTGGTTGATTTGGCACACAAATGTGTCCACGGAATCGGAGGGTACCAAATTCGTCCTTGGAGAAGTCAAAGGCCTGCTTTGCCATCTGGCCCTTGGCACGTCTTTGTAGGTTGGTGTCAGCTGGCTGTGCCTTGTAGATCTCCATCTCAAGTGTGGGGGTAACTTCCAAAATATTAGCGAGGTCAGCCTCTATGATGACCAAGTTGAGCTGAGCGATCTCCTCTTGGAATTTGGTGGGCAATGATTTTAACATGACATTTAAGCTGACGGGCTTTCTACTGAGCGCATCAGCAACGATGTTGGCCTTGCCTGGATGGTAATTTATTCCAAGGTCATAATCCTTGACCAACTCTAACCATCTTCGCTGACGGAGATTTAAATCTGGCTGAGTGAAAATGTACTTGAGGCTTTTGTGGTCGGTAAAAATTTGGCACCTTTTTCCAATGAGGTAGTGTCTCCAAATTTTTAATGCATGAACCACTACAGCCAATTCCAAATCATGAGTAGGATAATTTCCCTCATGAGGTCGTAGATGTCACGATGCATATGCTACTACCTTGCTGTCTTGCATCAACACGCAACCAATACCTTGTCTGGAGGCATCGCAGTACACATCAAAGCTGCGATAAATGTCTGGAAGAGTCAATATAGGTGCGGTTGTCAGTTGTATCTTCAGCTCATTAAAACTCTTCTCACAATCCTTTGTCCACTTAAACTTTGTATCCTTTTTGAGCAGCTCCGTCATGGGTTTAGCAATTTTGGAAAACCCTTCAATAAAACGATGATAGTATCCAACTAATCCAAGGAAACTCTGGATCTGTGTCACGGTCGTGGGTGGTACCCAATCGAGCACATCCTTTACTTTGCTCGGGTCCACAGCTATACCTTCGGCGGATAGTACATGTCCGAGAAACCCAACTTTCTTGAGCCAAAATTTGCACTTACTGAACTTGGCGTATAGCTGATGGTCGCGGAGCCGTTGTAGTACTGCTCGGAGGTGATCCTTGTGTTCTTCTTCACCCTTGGAGTAAATGAGGATGTCATCGATGAAGACTACCACGAATTTGTCGAGGAAGTCCATAAATACTTTGTTCATCATATGCATGAAGAAAGCAGGGGCATTGGTGAGACCAAAGGACATCACGGTATATTCGTAAAGACCGTACTGAGTAGTGAATGTGGTCTTAGGAATATCTTCCTTTTCAATCTTAAGCTGATGATATCCGGTCCATAAATCGTTTTAGAGAATACCTTAGCCCCACTGAGCTGATCAAACAGATCATCAATCCTTGGCAGCGGGTATTTATTTTTTATGGTGACCTCATTCAGCTGGCGGTAATCTATGCACATACGGAGACTACCATCCTTTTTGCCCATGAAAATTGCAGGTGATCCCCACGGTGAAGATCTGGGACGAATATAACCTTTCTAGAGTAATTCGTCAAGCTGTTTCTTTAGCTCCACTAATTTTGAGGAGGGCATCCGGTAATACTTCTTGTATAACGGTGCGGTTCCGGGCACAAGATCTATGCCAAACTCCAGTTCCCAATTTGGTGCCATGCCTGGCAGTTCTTCTGGAAACACATCAGGGTACTCACTAACCACAGGAATAAATTCCAATTCAACCATAATAGTGCACACTAATTCTGGCTTAGGTATATTCTCGCGAGCATAGAATTTGGTGAGCTGCCCATCCAGACTGGTCAGATTGACTTCTCGGGTTGCACAGTTTATGCAAACTTGATATTTGGTCAACCAATTCATACCCAATATAATATCCAACTTTTCAGACTCAAGGATTATCAGAGATGTTGGAAAGCGGACCCCGTTGATATTGATCTCCAGATCACGGCAGACCAGATTGCTCTTGATTATGGATCCCGGGGTTTGTACCAGCATATTTTTGCCCAAAATTGTGCAAGGAAAATTGTTTTGGGCGGCAAAACTCTAAGAAATAAAAAATGGGAAGCCCCAGTGTCAAATAAAATTATGGCAGGTATGTCATTAACAGAAAACATACCAATGACGACTTCTGGCTTTTCTTGGGCTTCATCGGCGGAGATATGATGCACGTGCCCGGTGAAGTTTTGCTGATTTGGCCGCAACTCCATAAAATTGACTTGCGGCCGACTTAGGCATTCGTCTTGTTGTTATTGGGGCACTGCTTGGCATAATGTCCATGCTGCCCGCAAATGAAACAAGAATTACTGCGTTGACGCTCCTCATGCATTGGATTGGTCACAATATTCTTGACTTGGGTGGTGGTCTTGTTAACATTCTGCTGCCAATTTGGCATGTATTCCACCCGAGTCTGCTGCCAGGTACGAGCCTTTTGCATAGGTGGCCCATCCTTCTTTGGCTCAAACTTGCGCTTGTTGTCGTTAGCAGGCCTATTATCGGATATAAGCTTGTGCTCCCGTTCAGCAATGAACGCCTTGTCCACCAGAGTTTGGAAATCCGTGAAATCAAACATACTGAGAGCACACCGAAGTTGTGGATTTAAACCTCCAAGAAATCTGTCAATCTTCCTTTCTTCGGTGGCCACGTCATACAGAGAGTAACGGGCCAAATGATTGAATTTTTGCAGATATTCAGCCACAGACTGATTTCCTTGGACGAGCGCGAGAAATTCACGCTGCTTGGCCTTCATAACTCCAGTAGGGATATGATATTTTCGGAACTTATCCTTAAATTTCTCCCAGGTGATTTCCTCATCAATCGGCCACATGGCCTTTGTATTTTCCCACCATATGGCAGCTGCGCCTTCAAGGTAATGAGTTACAAATGGAACTTTATCATTTCCTTCAGTACGTGCAATCTCAAGCTTTTTCTCCATTGTGCGTAACCAATCGTCTGCATCCATTGGGTCAACAATCTGACTGAAACTGGGTGGATTGGTCCTCTGAAAATCTGACAGCTTTGAGCGATGACCATTCTGGTTTCCATTCTGTCCAACCATAGCTTGAACACTTCTCAATATTTCAATCAGATCATTGTTCCTTTTTTCTTCAAACATACACAGACTTTGCTCGGTGGAGGGAGGATCAGGCGGTGGACGTGGTGGCTGAACGTACGGCTCGGGAGAATGTCCTGCCTGTCGTGCGGAACGACGAACAGGAGTTCCCTCACAAACGTTGCTACTGCTACCTCCCCGCGTCATCCTATTGTGAATTTTTCCCAAGACAACACAATCGAGATGAGAAACACCCAAGAATAAAATTGGGTAAAAGCCAGCGACAAATCCCGGAAGAAAGCAGAAGAGCGAAAAATACGGCGAATAAAGTCTCAACATAATTATACATAGACTCATACATGAAAAGTAAACAACATGACTGGTTCACTACTCTCATACAGGCAATGAAACATCATGACTCGTATGACTACATCCATACATCATCCAGACAACTGCGAATACTCAAAGATACTACTGCTCTGCTGGTGCTGCGGCATCCTCCCCTGAAGTGGTCTCGGATCCCGAACTGACGTGGTTAACGGAAACCTCCGGGTTAAAGGTAACACGACGACGCTGCCTCGAGGGCTCTCCCTCAGGGGCAGGGGTAGGATGAAGCATCGGGGCTACAGGGGTAGCGAGAAGTGAGACCCACTCGACAGGAGTACTGAGAGGGTTCGCGGCCGAGACGCCCGTGCTACTCGGGGGAGTAACCGACGAAATAGGGGAGCTAGAACTGATTGGGACATAAGGGGTAAATCCCAGTGAAGACGGAGTAGTGGCGGATCTAGAAGTGACCAAAGTAGTGGCTAAAGCAGTAAGAGTACGAGTCAGCTCTCGAGCCAGCTCGTGGATCATGAGATAGCTAGCAGTGATATAACGAGCAAGGTGGCTAGCAACACTATCAGACTCCGGATCAATGAGAGGGAAATGGACACGACCGTTGTCGTGCAGAGATGGGTAGTAGTAGAAACCTAGGTGGTTCTGCATTCGGACCTCGTTGTAGCGAAGCTCGACAAGGACCTTGAATGTAGCAAACTGGACAGCCTGAGAAGCGGTGGAGGCATAACCGCTCCGAGAAGTGCGAGTGTAAGAGCTGGAATCAGAACTAGTGCGCAGAGTGACCACTGCGTGATACTCATATACTGAATCAGCTAGATGCTCCCGGTACACACGATAGACTAGGTCGTCTCCGAGAGGGTACAGCCGACGCCACACGTTGCGAAGGAGGTGCGGTGACGTGTACGGCATCGGCTGCAACTGGAACGGATACGACAACGGAGCCATTTACACCCACAACCATTAGCAGGTTAGCATAAAAATATATAAAACAAATGCATGCAACTCAATAATCAGCACAAATTACTACCGGCACTCAACTAAAACTCGTATCTAGCGCGTCGTAGTCTAGCATGGCCTACAGTCAGCGCGGCTCTGATACCAACCGTTGTGGCACCACAGCTCAGAGCGACCGGTTTACCATGCATTGTCAGCCAAGAGACCATGTCTTCTAGCAACACACAACATCTTGGTACAGAATAACAACCGCTTTATTGATCCTAGCGGAACAGAGTTACATTACAACAGCTGTCGAGGCCAAGCGGCACACTCGGTGCGGCTGAACAATATGTACATTATTTAGTGAACATAAAGGGGCCTCGACCCTAACAACTACGTGGCAGCGGAATAACGTCGTGGCGGAAGCTCCATATCATAGGGACACCGATGTGGACACGATCTAGACTCGAACAACGCTCCTCTCCAACGATACTTTCCTAAAATCTGGCATGACACGCCAGGTCAGTACATTGAATGTACTTGCAAGCTCACAAAAGTCATAATCATAATAACAAACAATATCATGATATTTAACCAATTATTAAAAATGCAACACTATATGTCAACATGCTATGATCATGCTCGAACGTCCCTCGGGACAGCTTACCAACCGTGATCATCTCTAGATCACAAACACACCACCAAAGTGGTCATTCTCAAGAACAACTCGTGATCCTTACAGCGATCACAACCACGACCATCATTTGGTCCCAAATGCCTCGATGGCCTTTCTGCCATCCATCAACAATGCAAAGTTCATATCTTAGTGTGCAATTTTTATTAAACATTGACTCATGGTGGGACCTACTATGAGGTGTCCATAACCGTGGACTCGGCTATCGATAGATTACACACTCTGCAGAGGTAGCACATTGTACCCACACCACGGAACCCATGGCCTCGCACTCCCATTCGGGTGGACCAACGGCATTCCATCAAAACCCCTCCATTGCCACAACACTCTCCCGGCCACTCCGACCCAAATCCCCAACGGGTTGGTCCTGGGTGGCCCCGTGTCTACCAAAGACACCCCGACCACTGTCGTGGTCAAAACACTCCCACTCAGGGACTCGGTACCATAATCTCATCAACGAGCACACAAGATTATGTCCGCTTACCGGGCCAGGGCAAGCACGACATAACCTTCCCTAGATGGAGGCACCGACCAGAGGCCGTGTCAATGGACCGAATCAAGGCCTTCCCACAAAGGCAAATGTGGTTGCACTGGAAAGAAACTCGATTCAGCGGCACCATGACCCAGTCAACGATATATTCAAGTTGAGTTATATTCAGGTTTAACTTTAAACTAAAAATGACCGGTGTCATAGCATGCCATGAAATGCAAAACAACACATTCATCATATAGTGATAAAAAATGACCGATGTCATCCTTATACACACCAAGCATAACGTCAACAACTCAAATTACTCTACTTTCTCAAATAACTCACAACTTAACCAAACTATTTTGCAACAAGTTTTATTGATTTCTTACGAAAGAAAGTAACTCCGATAAATTTCTCATATGCTTGTCAAAAAGATTTCACTATCAACAACTCTTACTTTCTTTATCACTAAGATGGGTTCAAACATTCTGCAAGACAAGTAATATGATTAAACAAGTATTTAAAATAACATTTTCTAACTAATTTTTATCAATCTAAGAGGGAAAAAATATAGCTTTAAATAATTGCTAACATGCATAACGAAATTATTTCTAACATCACCTCAAATAAATCTTATCTTGCTTTATCCACTAAACTAGTTTCACCCATTCTGTAAATCAAGTATAACAACTAACCAATATTTAACAGAATATAAATAACTCCATAATCATTTAAATTCATGGATTAATCATTTGGTTCAAGTAAGAGAATCAAAATTATTGAAATGGCACCAAGAAAATGTTGCTGTGGCTTGCCTTAGTGCAGATGAGGTTCACAAGCCTCCTGGTCATCCTCAAGACAAGCTTCACCTTCTGAAAATAATTTTAAACACAAAAAGAAAAATATCAAGAACACTTCTGAAATTCACCAGAAATTCTAGACAGCTCAGAAAAATCTCATCTTTGGTGAGCTGCTAGATTTCTTATCAAAGAACACAATGCAAAAAGAATCAATTCATTTGGACTTATGGTTGAAAAGTTATAACTGTTTGAAGTGTTCTGTAAATTCAAATGAATTTGAATAAAAGAAATAGACTGGGGGGGGGGGGTGACGTCGAAGGCGTAAAGCCCAGGGGCGCCACCACTCGTACCGCTTCGCACGGGTACTGAGTGGCTGACTAGCGGGCCCCGCTAGTCCGGTGGGGAAGAGGAAGAAGGAAACAGAGGGGGCCGCGGCTTCGCCAGAGCTCTTGCCGGCGACGAGGGCTCCTTGGCCCAAACAAGAGGGAGGTATGGCAAGAGGGGGTTGAGGCGCACCTGCCCGTACCCGTAGCATAGCTAGGGGCGGTCGGACGGCGTCGGAATCAACCTCGCAAGCGGAGGCAAAACGTGGAGGTCGCCGGAGTTGAGGAAGGCGGCGAGCAGAGGCCACTCCAGGGGCTCCAAGCGGGCGAGACGTCCTCATCGGAGAGAGGCGGAAGCCCTGGAGGGGTCGCCCAGGCCTGGGAGGGGCTAGAGCTACTACGGCGACCAAAGGGGATCGCCGGTGAGCTCGACCTCGGGGATGGCGGCCCGAGGCCTGCCCGTCCGGGCTCCAGCTTCCTACTCGATCGTGGGGTGTGTGTGAGGGCTGGATGGTGCTCGAGGAGGCTGGGGAGGGCTCTATTTATAGGCGAGCGACGAGGGTGCTCCGGGCTCCGCTAGTGGACACCTGTCCACGGCGCCCGGCAATAAGCGGCGTCAGTGAGAGGGGGAGAAGGCGACGAAGGTCACATGGCCACTGTGGGCGGGCGGAGACGAGCACAGGATCAAGAGGATGGCGATGAGCACAGTGCGCTCCGCACTGTTGGGCTGGCCGGACCTTGCCCATGCTCACTGCGGCGAGCTCCGGCGTCGGTGAGCGCCAGAGAGGAGTTAAGAACATTGAGACGATGATGGTGCGTGGGTTGGCATGGTTGGGCAGGCGGGGAAGCATGCACGCGAGCAACAGAGGCTCGGGCGCGTCGCAGAGCGCGTCGGCTGCATGCCAGCATGCCTGGATGAACGCGGTCACTGCGTGAACTATGACATCAGGTCGATCTAAGCAAAAACTCAATGTCTGGCATGTTATTCGTGATAGTTTTGAGTGTTACCACGATTTGGTTTGGATCCAGGTGCAGTAGAGAAGTTTTCACACACCAAGTAAGTTTCTGGTCAGTAACTTGGTGATGTTACTATGGTCAAATGGCTTGGAGTTTGAAGCTGTGCTTTGGAGGCTAGTGATAAGTTACTAAGGTAAAGATGCACAAGAAAGTTCAGGTCAAATGGAGCAAGTAAAATGGTAGTTGCTGTAGAAACCACCATTTTTGTCCAGAATAGAAAAGATTTTCTGTAGCAAAAATATTCCAAAAAGTGATGAAATATTTTTTCTCAGGAAGGTGCACTAGGGTTCACAGAATATTTGTGAATTATCTCAGATTTTTCCAAGCCATAAAAATTGGGGTTGCTTTGAAGCAAACAGATCTGGCTTAGGGTTTTTGGAAAGAAAATGAATATTTTTCATTTAAGAAAAATATTCCAAAGATTATTTTTTGGTGGGTCAGAAGTGAAATGATGATTTAGGAGGGAAGTGAAGCACTTGGGTGAAAGCCAAGGATTCCCAAGTGTTTAAGTCCATATGAAAAGATTCAGAAACTCCAAGTTTCAAAAAAATTCAAATGAAAAATCAAGCAAATAAGAAAGGGCAAAACCCAGGCTGTCACACTTAGGCGAAGCCCTGCGTCGGTAACTTCATCATCACCGTCATCACGCCGTCGTGCTGACGAAATTCTCCTTTAACCTCAGCTGGATCTAGAGTTCGTGGGACGTCACTGAGCTGAACGTGTGCAGATCGCTGAGGTGCCATACCTTCGGTGCTAGGATCAGTCGGATCGTGAAGACGTACTACTACATCAACCGCGTTGTCATAACGCTTCTGCTTACGGTCTACAAGGGTAAGTGGACAACACTCTGCCCTGTCATTGCTATGCATCACCTAGATGGATCTTGCGTGTGCGTAGGAATGTTTTTGAAATTACTGCATTCCCCAACAGTCTACATAGTTCTCGAACCCGTAGGGTCCGCACACTTAACGTTCGATAACGATTGGTATTATGAGTTTATATGATTTGATGTACCTAAGGTTGTTCGGAGTCCCGGATGTGATCACGGACATGACGAGGAGTCTCGAAATGGTCGAGACATGAAGATTGATATATTGGAAGGTTATGTTTGGAGACCGGAAATATTTCAGATTAGTTCGGGCATTTTCCTGAGTACCGGGGGTTACCGGACCCCCCTGGGGGCTTAATGGGCCTACATGGGCTTTAGTGGAAGAGAGGAGGAAGTGGCCAAGAGGTGGGGCGCGCCCCCAAGCCCAATCTGAATTGGGAAGGGGGCCGACCCCCCTTTCCTTTCTCTCCCTCTTCCCTTCCCCCCCTCCTAGTTGGACTAGGAAAGGGGGGAACCTACTCCCAGTAGGAGTAGGATTCCCCCCTTGGGGCGTGCCATAGGAGGCCGGCCAGCCCCCTCCTCCACTCCTTTATATACAGGGAGGGGGGCACCCCACAGACACACAAGTTGACAATTGTTTTAGCCATGTGCGGTGCCCCCCTCCACATAAACACACTTCGGTCATATTGTCGTAGTGCTTAGGCGAAGCCCTGCATCGGTAACTTCATCATCACCGTCACCATGCCGTCGTGCTGACGAAACTCTCCCTCGACCTCAGCTGGATCTAGAGTTCTAGGGACATCACCGAGCTGAACATGTGCAGATCGCGGAGGTGCCGTGCGTTCGGTACTTGATCGGTTGGATCGCGAAGATGTTTGACTACATCAACCACGTTACTTAATGCTTCCGCTTCGGTCTACGAGGGTACGTAGACACACTCCCCCCTCTCATTGCTATGCATATCCTAGATAGATCTTGCGTGATCGTAGGATAATTTTTGAAATACTGCGTTCCCCAATAGTGGTATCAGAGCCATGTTTATACGTAGATGTTATATGCATGAGTAGAACATAAAGGAGTTGTGGGCATGTGTATATACATATTGCTTGCCGTCACTAGTTGTTTCTTGATTCAGCGGTATTGTTGGATGAAGCGGCCCGGACCGACATTACATGGCCGTGTTCATGAGACTGGTTCTACCGACGTTCTTTGCACACAGGTGGCTAGCGGGTGTCAGTTTCTCCAACTTTAGTTGAATCGGATTCAATGAACATGGTTCTTTCTGAATATCAGAAAGCAATCACTATACCGTGTTGTGGTTTTTGATGAGTAGATCAGAACGGTTCTTGCTCAACCCGTAGGAGCCATGTAAAACTTGCAACAACAAAGTAGAGGACCTCTAACTTGTTTTTGAAGGGCATGTTGTGATGTGATATGGTCAAGACGTGATGAGATATAAATTGTTGTATGAGATGATCATGTTTTTTTAAAGTTATCGGCAACTGGCAGGAGCCTTATGGTTGTCTCTTTATTGCATAAGATGCAAGCGCCATATAATTGCTTTACTTTATCGCTATGCGATAGCAATAGTTGCAAAAGCAATAGTTGGCGAGACGACCATGTGACGACACGTTGATAAAGATCAAGATGATGGAGATCATGGTGTCATGCCGGTGATGATGGAGATCATGACAGTACTTTGGAGATGGAGATCAAAGGCACAAGATGATGATGGCCATATCATGTCACATATTTTGATTGCATGTGATGTTTATCTTTTATGCATCTTATTTTTCTTAGTACGACGGTAGCATTATGAGATGACCCTTACTAAAATTTCAAGGTATAAGTGTTCTCCCTGAGTATGCACTGTTGCGACAGTTCTTCGTGCTGAGACACCACGTGATGATCGGGTGTGATAAGGTCTACGTTCACATACAACGGGTGCAAGCCAGTTTTGCACATGCATAATACTCAGGTTAAACTTGACGATCCTAGCATATGCAGATATGGCCTCGGAACAATGAGACCGAAAGGTCGAGCGTGAATCATATAGTAGATATGATCAACATAGTGATGTTCACTATTGAAAACTACTCCATCTCACGTGATGATCGGACATGGTTTAGTTGATATGGATCACAAGATCACTTAGATGATTAGAGGGATGTCTAAGTGGGGGTTCTTAAGTAATATGATTAATTGAACTTTAATTTATCATGAACTTAGTCCTAATAGTATTTGCATATTTATGTTGCAGATCAATTGTGTCAGCGTCCTGGGAACGGGGGTCCCCAGACTTGCCTGCCTGCGGCCCACGGCGTGGCTGGGCTAGCAGGTCTGTATGGCCCATCTTCATCGACAAGGCATTCAAGACCCTCGCGAGGGGCCAAGCCTCGCGAGGCGGATGGCGCAAGACCTCCTTAGGAGCGGCCACACCAGGCAGGCTCACGAGGGGCGGAGAGACCAAGGCAAGGCAAACCTTGCGAGGGCCTCGTGACGTGCGCCATGACGATCGAGACCAGGCGGGCGCCAGCGCGCGGTGTCCTTGTTTCCTCTTTGGTGCCAAGGGGGCAAGCGCAGATGAGGAGTACCGAGGCATGAAGCTAAGGTTTCCATATTGGTGCAAGTAGACCAAGACGAGAAGGACGGCAGGACGGAGGTCACCATGGAGCCCAAGACATCATCATCACCAGAGCCTTTGGCAGGCGAAGACCACCTTTTGTCAGGATAACTTGTACTAGTTGTCCCCTTTCGAATTGGCCATTGTTGGCTCCCTTCCCGCTCAATATTTGGGAAGAGGACCAGGGCCTATATAAGTAGAACTAGCCACCACAGTGAAGGGGGGCGAAAAGGAAAAAGGGGAGAGAGGAGAAGAGAGAGGAAACGAGAGAGGATCAACCTCATCACAAGTTCACCAAGCACAAGAGCACCTCAACCTCAGGAGGCAGTTCTTCCCCTTGTAACTATTCTTCGTCAGCCCAAGAGGAAATCCACCACCACCACACTGGAGTAGGGTATTACACCACAACGGTGGCCCGAACCAGTATAAATCTTGTGTCTTTCTGTGTTGTGAGTTCATCGAGTTCATCTGCGAGATCTTAGAGAGCTAGGGCATGGATCGATAGGGAGAAAACCTTCGCGCGCACCCCAGTGTTAGAACCTCAAGGGTTTGCCAGAACCCGTGATCCTACATTTGGCGTGCCAGGTAGGGGTGCGCTGAAGCTTCCTTCCGTCGCTCATGCTCCATCGCTTCGTCGTCTCCATGGCAGACGCTCGCCGCGCTCGTGCCGAGCGCCGGGCTGCCCTCGCCGCCCACGTTGCTCAGACGGCTCCCGATGGCGGGCCGCCTCGTCGTTCCCCGTCGCCTGCCGCCACCGGCTCGGCGGGGAACGAGCAGCAAGCATCCTCGCTGCACCCCTCGGTGCGGCGGGACAGCCGCACCGCCATTCCATCACTTAACCCGGCCGGTTCTTCTTCCCATGCACGTCGCCCTCCCATGGATGCGCGGGCTGCGCTCCTCATGGCGCATGAGCTCCTGTGCTACCGTCCGGTCGACAACCTCTATGAGGACTGGCTCGACCGCATCGTCGAGTCCGCGCCACAGGGGGCTCCCCTACAAGGTCCCTCTCTCCGCCTCGCCCTCCGTGAGCTACGAGTGACGTAGCTCACGGAGCACCTCCACCACCTCAGCCCCAAGACGGCGCCTTGGCACCAAGACGCGCGGCTTCGCGACGCGACCCGCCGCGGCTCGCGCCCGCGTGTGAAGAGAGAAGCTATCAAGAAGTCCCTCGGCCGCAACAAAACGCTCCGCCGCTCCTCGCGCCACCACGCCAGGACCGGCTGCTGCGGCAAGTCTGCGCGCCACCTGTAGCGGCAGGGCACGGACCCCATCAAGACCAAGCTCCACCCCCAAGGCGGGTCCCGGTGACCATAGCTAGCTGCCGCGCCTTCACCCCAGAGCCATGTAGCGTCGCCTGGCCGGGCAAGTTCCAGCCAGATCTGCCTCCTCGCTACGACGGCACCCCCGACCCCGAGGAGTTCTTGCAACTCAGCGAGCTGAGCATCGAAGCGTCCAACGGGGACGAGAAGGTCATGGCGAACTGGTTCCCCGTGGCTCTCAAGGAAGGCGCCCGCTCCTGGCTCCTGAACCTACCTCTGGGCTCAATCTCCTCCTGGGACGAAATGCGCACCCGCTTCATCGCCAACTTCCAGGGCACTCGCGATCGCCCCCCCTGTCGCGGGCGACCTGTGCCGCATCAAGCAACAGCTAGGAGAGACCCTGCAAAAGTACATTCAGCGCTTCAACAACGCACGGATCAAGATCCCCAAGGTGACCGATGAGGCCATCATCTCTGTGTTCTCTGATGGCGTCCGCGACGTCAAGATGAAGGAGGAGCTCGCCATCCATGAAGAGCTGTGCACGACCCTGGAGCTTTTCAACATCGCGACCAAGTGTGCTAGAGCTGAGGAGGGGCGCCTCCCTCTCCTCGAGCTCCCTACTGCGGACCCAGAGGAGAAGAAAGCCAAGGCCAAGGACATGAAGCGCAAGGGAGCAGCCGTGCTCGCAGCGAAACCAGACACCAGGCGTGGCAGAGACCAACCAGAGTCATCCAAGGGCAGCCGTCCGTTCTGCGCCTTCCACAACCTGAACACCCACAACACTAGCGATTGTCAAGAGCTCAGGGCCATTCACGAAGGGCGCTTTGATCGATGCCTCGAGCGCGGCGACCGGGGCTACGGCCGAGGAGGAGGACGTGGTGGCGGACGCTGGGACGACCGTGGCCCGCGCTAGGAGTGGCGCGATCGACCTCGTGAGGACCGCTGGCAGGACCAGCCTCGCGAGGGCGCCTGGAGGGATCAGCCTCATGAGGATCGTCTTCAAGGCAACGCCGGACTCCCTCCGCTGCCACCACCGCCAAGAAGGAATGACGAACACCATCAGGACGAGGGAGCTGGGGGCTTCCAAGAGCCATGCGCTATCGCCTGCATCTTGGGCGAAGCCCAGGCCCCAGCCTCGCAGCGTATCTTCAAGCAGTTTGCTCGTGAAGTGAATGCAGTCCTCCCCAAGCTCGAAGCCACGCGCCCGCTCAGATGGTCCCAGTGCCCCATTACGTTCAACTTGGCAGACCAGCTCAAGTGCGCAGCTACCGCTGGCACCCTCCCAATGCTTTGCTCCCCAGTCATCAGCAACGTGCAAGTTACCAAGACCCTCATCGACGGTGGTGCATGGCTCAACGTCTTGTCCGCCAACATGTTCGACAGCCTCCAAGTGTCGTATGACCAGCTTCAGCCCACCAAGCCTTTCTCAGGAGTGACCAACGGTTCTACCACACCGATAGGGCAGGTCCGCCTCCCTGTCACCTTCGGGGAACGCAAGAACTACCGCACCAAGCTCATCGACTTCGACATCGCGCACATCCGCCTACCGTACAACGCCATCCTCGGGTATCCAGCCCTAGCCAAGTTCATGGCAGTGACCCATCACGGCTACAATGTCCTCAAGATGCCGGGAATCAGTGGGATCATCACGGTCCCATGTGAAGAAAGAGATGCGACGCTCTCTCTCGAGCGTGCCTTCCAAGCTGCAGCAACCGACGACCCTGACAGCAAGGGCGAGGGCCCTCTTGAGGCCATCCCCAAGAAGAAGAAGCAGCTGCGACGCGCAGGACCTCAGGAGGGTGACGCCGCAGCCGAAGCCTCATCAGGATCAGCGCCCACTCCAGGGGCGTCTCCCTCCATCGCATAGGAAGGCGCGCCCGGCGCCCTTCTCAGGCAGGGCTCGGGGGCTTTCTTCTGGAAGGCCTCAGACTTTGCCCACATCACGAGGGAGGCGCTCGGGCACCACTTGGAGGCGTGCTTCATGGCACGTTTCCCTCAGGAGGGCACAGGGCAAGGATCGCCCATCGTTCAGGAGTTCATCACCAAGACCACCCAGGAGTTGCAAGACGCAAGGTCCATGCGCGGCAACCGCCGCTCACGAGACGCAGCTTCCCATCCAAGCGAGGATGCCGAGCTACATGTTTGCATCGATGTTCCAGGGCTCAACAGGGCCGATTCTCAGGAGCTTTTCTGGCCTTCGCGCGTGGGACGCTGCGAGGGCCCACCGCACAACTACGTTCACATGCCCTTTGGCCTGCCAAGTGTATCGTCCGCCTACTAGCGCAACTTGCGACGCATCCTAGCAGATTAGGAAGCCAGGCACCACGCCGTCCTGATGGAGATGGAGACGGTCCTCAAGGAACCACCTGAGCCTCCAGAGCCTGCAGAGGCTCAGAGCTCCGGAGGCTCGTGAGGAGCAACCCCTTTGCCATGCACCTTCAGCTGCCTCAACCCTCCTTCGTCAACATGACCAGGTGACATCTTTCCAAGTTCATTCAGCTGGGAGCGCCCCTCGGGCTGCATCATTCCCAGGCCGCTTGGGTCCGTCCCTATGGCATATATCCCTTTTCTTATGTCTTTAGCTTACCTTGTTGGGGGAGCCCCTCGGGCTGCATCATCCCCAAGTCGCTCGGGCCTGACCCAGTGGCACATATCTCTCGTGCACTTGCTTAAGCCTGCTACTCTATGTTCGATCTACCTATGATTACTACTTGCCCGATCGCCACCCATCATGGGGACCGCGCGCCGGCCGTCTTTCTTCAGGACCCTTCGCGTGAGTAAATTGAGCATGATGTCTGTGTTCGGGTCCGTCCCTGCAGCGTCGATAAATCCAACGGCTGAGCTCTGTCTGGCGGGCCGGCCCCGTTTATGTCACCTCCTGAGGCCGTTGGTGCTTGGCCTTCTCACGTGATAACCTCAGGAGATTCATTCGGCGCAGGTTGTCTGACCACCTCGCAGGTCCGGCACCGCAAACAAGAACCAAGACTAGGCGCAACCCGCCTTGAGGTAGGGCCTCATGAGTCCCGCGCTGGCTCACGAGTGCCCAGATACACCTCGTCGAGCCCTACCGTGCAAGCCACGTGTTAGGGCGGGGCTGTACACACCCCGGGGGCTCTCCTCAGAGGGAGCCACCTCCCACACACATGTGGAAGCACCATGCTCCGCGCTGGCCATCGACACTGCCGAGGAGCGGCTATGCCTATGCACAAGCGGAAGCACTATGCTCCGCACTGGTGATAAACAACTGAGGGCGGCTTCGCAGTCGTACCAACCTCAGGGAGCCCCAAAGCTCAGCGTCCGGCCTCACCGCAACGCCTCCCCTCGGGAGAGCCGCGCGAGGGGGCTGGGCACGGGGGCTATGCTCGGGTCACGCCCAAGCGTACGCCACCCAGCCAGGTCTCCTGGACCTGGTCGTCGCACGCCCCTCCCGAGCCGAGCCTCGGCGAGGGCAAAGGTATAGAGATTGTTTGCACGTTAAGGGGGACTCCTGAGCATCGCAACTCGGGAGCCTAACTAGTCATGTAGCCCCTCACTCCTTGGTTCGTCCTAGTCTCCGGTCAGCCCAACGGCGGTTGAGGTATGCGCGGGGCCGGGCTCTGCCGACGTAGAACATCAACCCATCCTCGCGTACTCTCGCTGTAAGCTGTTTGCACGTCAAGGGGGACTCCTGAGCATCACGACTCAGGAGCCTAACTGGTCATGTAGCCCCTCACTCCTTGGTCTGTCCTGGTCTCCGGTCGGCCCAACGGTGGTTGAGGTATGCGCGGGGCCGGGCTCTGCCAACGCAGAACACAAAGAAAATAGAAAGAAAATCGCAAAACCTCAAAGCAAATATTATAAGACATATTGTACTCGCAACATCAAATGAAAGCTCTAACGCCTCCACAAGGCCTGATACGTATTGCAGGAATGAAATAGGAAAGCAGTCGCAGGTCACTCCTGGACACCATCATCTGCAGGATCGGCAGCATCGCCGGTCAAGGGAGCAAGGACGAAGCCGCGGAACTTCTTCAACAGGGCCTCCACCTGACCTTTCACGGCAGCGGCAGCGGCCGCACAATGCTCGTCAGCTACAGGCTCCAGCAGCTCGTCAAGACAAGCATTGGGGTCGCGAAGGTACAGATGACTGAAGACACGCATCAGCGCAGGTGAAGAAAGGGCACGAGCCTCCACCTCAGGCATAGGACCGATGCCTCCACGACTTCCTCAAGCGCCTTCACCAAGTGGGGAAGCAGCTGAGCAAGGCCATCCTCGTCGGTGGTCAGCAGCTTCTCCAGGCCCTTCTCGTATAGTGACTTCAGCGCCACGCTGGACCTCTTCTCAAGAAGCAAGAAGGCCTCGCGGTCTTCGGCCAGGACCTTCGCCTTGGCATTGAGCTCCGCCTCCCTCGTATTCGCCTTCTGCTCCAGCACCAACGACGCCCGCTCATCGGTGAGCTCAACACGAGACCACCCCTTGTTAGACCGGGGCGCCTCCGTCGGCAGTTCCAAGCATGGATGGGTGCACTTGGCACTCATCATGACCCATTTGGCCCTGATGTTGTCAACCCTCTTCCCGGTGTTCGAGATCGAGTTGGCCTGGCCGGCCGCGATGAAGTTGGCGCACCCGAAGATGTGGCCACCGGTGATGTGGAGGAAGAAGAAATGGCGTAGCAGTGCCACGGACAGCATCACGCCCAGGTATGCCTTGGAATAGTAGGCGAAGATGGACAAGAGAAGAACGGAGTTGGGATGGAGATGCGGCGCCTGCAACCCAAAGTGGTTGAGGACCTCGAAAAAGAAATCAGAAAAGGGGGGGAACCAACCCGGCGGCAATGCTGCTCGTGAAGAAAGGGAAGAAGGTGCTTCCCTCAGGCTCCAGCTCGTCGGAGGAAAGCCTGAGCTCTGTCTTCCCCCTCTCATTGCTCGCCCCCGCCATCAGCAAGCACGTGGCGGCAAGGTTCTTCTCCGTGACGTTGGGCGCATCGAGGGCTGGCTCGAACAAGGCTGGTGCCAAGGAGGACTTGACCTTGCGCGGCGCCATTGGTCGCCGATGCGGAGCGAAGTTGAAGCGGATCTGGAAGTTCCGGCAACAAGAAGCGAGAGAGGGGATTTGAAGCAAGGCGAGGAAGTAGCAATGAAGACAAGCGCTGTCCGCACCAGCCTTTTTGTCAAGTCGGGCAGTTGCTGAGGCAGCATGGGGAACCGGAGACGCCCATGTCCAATCAACCGCCACGCGTCAACCGAGCCCGCAGGCTTTGGGGGCCCGCGGCGCTCCGCGCTTGACCCTTTGGGTTCACCTCGAAGCCAAGCCCGAGCGCGCCTTGGGCCCGGGGGCTACTGTCGGCATCCTGAGAACGAGGGTCCCCAGACTTGCCTTCCTGCGGCCCACGGCGTGGCGTGGCTGGGCTGGCAGGTCTATACAACCCATCTTCATCGACAAGGCATTCAAGACCCTCACGAGGGGCCAAACCTCGCGAGACAGATGGTGCAATACCTCCTCAGGAGCGGCCACGCCAGGAAGGCTCACGAGGGGCAGAGAGACCAAGGCAAGGCAAACCTTGTGAGGTCCTGGTGGCGTGAGCCATGACGATCGAGACCAGGCGGGCGCCAGCGCACGCAGTGTCCTTGTTTTCTCTTTGGTGCCAAGGGGCAAGCACAGGCGCAGAGGTTTCCATATTGGTGCAACGAGACCAAGACCAGAAGGACGACATGACAGAGGTCACCATGGAGCCCAAGACGGCGTCATCACCAGAGCCTTTGGCAGGCGAAGACCACCTTTTGTCCGGATAACTTGTACTAGCTGTCCCCTTTAGAATTGGCCGTTGTTGGCTCCCTTCCCGCTCAATATTTGGGAAGAGGACCAGGGCCTATATAAGTAGAACTAGCCACCATAGTGGAGGGGGACAAAAAGGAAAAAAAGGGAGAGAGAGGAGAAGAGAGAGGAAACGAGAGAGGATCAACCTCATCTCAAGTCCACCAAGCACAAGAGCACCTCAACCTTAGGAGGCGGTTCTTCCCCTTGTAACTGTTCGTCATCAGCCCAAGAGGCAATCCACCACCACCACACTGGAGTAGGGTATTACACCACAACGGTGGCCCGAACCAGTATAAATCTTGTGTCTTTCTGTGTTGTTAGTTCGTCGAGTTCATCTGCGAGATCTTAGAGAGCTAGGGCGTGGATCGATAGGGAGAAAACCTTCGCGCGCACCCCAGTGTTCGAACCTCAAGGGTTTGCCAGAACTCGTGATCCGACAAATTGCTCGTGTATAGCTTCCCCGTTTTATTTATGATATGTTCCTAGAGAAAACTATGTTGAAAGACGTTAGTAGCAATGATGCGGACTAGCTCCGTGATCTGAGGATTATCCTCATTGCTGCACAGAAGTATTATGTCCTTAATGCACCGCTAGGTGACGGACCTATTGTAGGATCAAAGGCAGACGTTCTGAACGTTTGACAAAGCTCGGTATGATGACTACCTAATAGTTTAGTGCACCATGCTTTACGGCTTAGAACCAGGACTTAAAAAACATTTTGAACGCCACGGAACATATAAGATGTTCTAAGAGTTGAAATTGGTATTTCATACTCATGCCCGTGTCGAGAGGTATGAGACCTCTAACAGTACTTTGCCTACAAGATGGGGGATAATAGCTCAACCAGTGAGCATGTGCTCAGATTGTCTGGGTACTACAATTGCTTGAATCAAGTGGGAGTTAATCTTCCAGATAAGATAGTAATTGACAAAGTTCTCTAGTCACTATCACCAAGTTACTAGAACTTAGTGATGAACTATAATATGCAAGGGATGACGAAACTAATTCCCTTCGCGATGCTAAAATCAACAAAGGTAGAAATCAAGAAATAGCATCAAGTGTTGATGGTTAACACGACCACTAGTTTCAAGAAAAGGGCAAAGGGAAAAAAATGGAACTTTAAAGAAGAATAGCAAGCAAGTTGCTGCTCCCATGAAGAAGCCCAAAGCTAGACCCAAGCCTAGAATTGAGTGCTTCTACTGCAAAGGAAATGGTCACTGGAAGTGGAACTGCCCTAGATACTTGGCGGATAAGAAGGATGGCAAAGTGAACAAAAGTATATTTGATATACATGTTATTGATGTGTACTTTACTAGTGTTTATAGCAACCAGTCAGTATTTGATACTGGTTTAGTTGCTAAGAGTAGTAACTCGAAATGGGAGTTGCAAAATAAACAAAGACTAGTTAAGGGCGAGGTGATGATGTGAGTTGGAAGTGATTCCAAGGTTGATAAGATCACCATCACACACTCCCTTTACCTTCGGGATTAGTGTCGAACCTAAAATAAATGTTATTTGGTGTTTGCGCTGAGCATAAATATGATTGGATCATGTTTATTGCAATACAATTATTCATTTAAGTCTAAGAATAATTATTGTTCTATTTACATGAATAAAACCTTCTATGGTCATTGCTACCTCTTGAGCATGGGTTGGTTTTCCGTTGAAGAGGAAAGGGTGATCCAGCAAAGTAGCGTAGGTATTTCCCTCGGTTTTTGAGAACCAAGGTATCAATCCAGTAGGAGATAACACGCAAGTCACCTAGTACCTGCACAAACAATCAAGAACCTCGCAACCAACGCGATAAAGTGGTTGTCAATCCCTTCACAGTCACTTGCGAAAGTGAGATCTGATAAAGATATTAAGATAAATATTTTTTGTATTTTGTTGTATAGATTGAAAAGTAAAGATTGAAAAATAGTAAACGAGATACGATGTAAATAAAAGAGATGCGATATAATAAAAAGAGACTCGGGGGCCATAGGTTTCACTAGTGGCTTCTCTCATGATAGCATGTATTACGGTGGGTGAACAAATTACTGCCGAGCAATTGATAGAAGAGCGCATAGTTATGAGAATATGTAGGCAATGATTATGAACATAGGCATCACGTCCGTCTTAAGTAGACTGAAATGATTCTGCATCTACTACTATTACTCCACACATTGACCGCTATCCAGCATGCATCTAGAGTATTAAGTTCATAGGAACAGAGTAACGCTTTAAGCAAGATGACATGATGTAGAGGGATAAACTTAAGCAATATGATATAAACACCATCTTTTTATCCTCGATGGCAACAATACAATACGTGCCTTGCTGCCCCTACTGTCACTGGGAAAGAACGCTGCAAGATTGAACCCAAAGCTAAGCACTTCTCCCATTGCAAGAAAGATCAATCTAGTAGGCCAAACTAAACCGATAATTCGAAGAGACTTGCAATGATATCAAATCATGCATATAAGAATTCAGAGAAGAACCATATATTATTCATAGATAAACTTGATCATAAATCCACAATTTATCGGATCTCGGCAAACACACCGCAAAAAGTATTACATCGAATAGATATCCAAGAACATCGAGGAGAACTTTGTATTGAGAACCAAAGAGAGATAAGAAACCATCTAGCTAATAACTATGGATTTGAGGGTCTGTGGTAAACTACTCACACATCATCGGAGAGGCTATGGTGTTGATGTAGAAGCCCTCCGTGATCGAATCCCCCTCCGGCAGATCACCGGAAAAGGCCCCAGATGGGATCTCACGGGTACAGAAGGTTGCAGCGGTGGAAAAGTGGTTTCGTGGCTCCCTCTGATGTTTTTAGGATATAAGAGTATATATAGGCGAAAGAAGTACGTTGGTGGAGCTCGGTGGGGCCCATGAGGGTGGGGGAGCGCCTACCCCCTGGGCGCGCCCTCCTGCCTCGTGGAAGCTTCACGGAGTTCCAGACTTCAACTCCAAGTCTCCTGGTTTGCGTTTGTTCCAAGAAAGATCCTCGCGAAGGTTTCGTTCCGTTTGGATTCCGTTTGATATTCCTTTTCCGCGAAACACTAAAATAGGCAAAAAAACAGAAACTAGCATTGGGCTCCGATTAATAGGTTAGTCCCAAAAATAATATAAAAGAGCATATTAAAGCCCATTAAACATCCAAAACAGATAATATAATAGCATGGAACAATAAAAAATTATAGATACATTGGAGACGTATCAAGCATCCCCGAGCTTAATTCCTGCTCGTTCTCGAGTAGGTAAATGATAAAAACAGAATTTTTGATGTGGAATGCTACCTAACATAATTTTCAATGTAATTTCCTTTATTGTGGCATGAATGTTCAGATCCGAAAGATTCAAGACAAAATTTTAATATTGATATAAAAATAATAATACTTCAAGCGTACTAACCAAGCAATTATGTCTTCTCAAAATAACATAGCCAAAGAAAGCTCATACCTACAAAATCATATAGTTTGGCCATGCTTCATCTCCCTCACACAAAATGCTCCCATCATGCACAACCCTGATGACAAGCCAAGCAATTGTTTCATACTTAGCCTTTTCAAACTTTTTCAACTTTTACGCAATATATGAGCGCGAGCCATGGACATAGCACTATGGGTGGAATAGAATGGTGGTTGTGGAGAAGACAAAAGGGAGGAAGATAGTCTCACATCAACTAGGCGTATCAATGGGCTATGTAGATGCCCATCGATAGATATCAATGTGAGTGAGTAGGGATTTCCATGCAACGGATGCACTAGAGCTATAAGTGTATGAAAGCTCAACAAAAGTAAGTAAGTGGGTGTGCATCCAACTTGCTTGCTCATGAAGACCTAGGGTAATTTGAGGAAGCCCATCATTGGAATATACAAGCCAAGTTCTATAATGAAAAATTCCCACTGGTATATGAAAGTGACAACATAAGAGACTCTCTATCATGAAGATCATGGTGCTACTTTGAAGCACAAGTGTGGAAAAAGGATAGTAACATTGCCCCTTCTCTCTTTTTCTCTCTTTTTTTGGGCCTTCTCTTTTTTATGGCCTCCTTTTTTTCGTCCGGAGTCTCATCCCGACTTGTGGGGGAATCATTGCCTCCATCGTCCTTTCCTCACATGGGACAATGCTCTAATAATGAAGATCATCACACTTTTATTTACTTACAACTCAAGAATTACAACTCGATACTTAGAACAAAATATGACTCTATGTGAATGCCTCCGGCGGTGTACCGGGATGTGCAATGAATCAGGAGTGACATGTATAAAATATTATGAAAGGTGGCCATGCCACAAATACGATGTCAACTACATGATCATGCTAAGCAATATGACTATGATGAAGCATGTCATAATAAACGGAACGGTGGAAAGTTGCATGGAAATATATCTCGGAATGGCTATGGAAATGCCATAATAGGTAGGTATTGTGGCTGTTTTGAGGAAGGTAAATGATTGGTTTATGGTACCGGCGAAAGTTGCGCGGCACAAAAGAGGCTAGCAATGGTGGAAGGGTGACAATGCGTATAATCCATGGACTCAACATTTGTCATAAAGAACTCACATACTTATTGCAAAAATCTACAAGTCATAAAAACCAAGAACTATGCGCATGCTCCTAGAGTGATAGATTGGTAGAAAAAGACCATCGCTCGTCCCCGACCGCCACTCATAAGGAAGGCACTCAAAGAACACCTCGTGCTTCAAATTTTTCACACAACGGTTACCATACGTGCATGCTACGGGACTTACAGACCTCAACACAAGTATTTATCAATTTCAAAATTACTCAACTAGCACAACTCTAATATCACCATCTTTATATCTCAAAACAATTATCAAGTATCAAATTTCTCATAGTTTTTAATGCACTCTATATGAAAGTTTTTATTATACCCATCTTGGATGCCCATCATATTAGGACTAATTTTATAACCAAAGAAAATTATCATGCTGTTCTAAAAGACTCTCAAAATAATATAAATGAAGCATGAGAGATCAATAATTTCTATAAAATAAAACCACCACCGTGCTCTAAAAAGATAGAAGTGAAGCACTAGAGCCAAATTATCTATCTCAAAAGATATAAGTAAAGCACATAGAGTATTATAATAAATTCCAATTCATGTGTGTCCCTCCCAAAAGGTGTGTACAGCAAGGGTGATTGTGGTAAACTAAAAAGCAAAGACTCAAATCATACAAGACGCTCCAATAAAAACACATATCATGTGGTGAATAAAAATATAGCCTCAAGTAAAGTTACCGATAGACGAAGACGAAAGAGGGGATGCCTTCCGGGGCATCCCCAAGCTTAGGCTTTTGGTTGTCCTTGAATTTTACCTTGGGGTGCCTTGGGCATCCCCAAGATTAGGCTCTTGCCACTCCTTGTTCCAAAATCCATCAAATCTTTACCCAAAAACTTGAAAACTTCACAACACAAAACTCAACAGAGAATCTCATGAGCTCCGTTAGTATAAGAAAACAAACCACCACTTTAATGTACTGTAATTAACTCATTATTTATTTATATTGGTGTTAAACCTACTATATTCCAACTTCTCTATGGTTCATACCCCCCGATACTAGCCATAGATTCATCAAAATAAGCAAATAACACACAAAAAACAGAATCTGTCAAAACAGAACAGTCTGTATCAATCTTTAGGTTTTGAATACTTCTGTTACTCCAAAAATTCTGAAAAAATAGCAAGACATAAATAATTTGTATATTGATATACTGCAGTTGGAATTGGTATTTTATCGCTCTCTGGTAAAAAATGAATATTATTTTCGTGAGCGCATACTTTCTGTTTTTTCAGCAAGATCAGACAACAATCACCCAAGAAGATCCTAAAGGCTTTACTTGGCACAAACACTAATTAAAACATAAAAAACACAATCATAACAGAGGCTAGATAAATTATTTATTACTGAACAGGAACAAAAATAAAATTGGGTTGCCTCCCAACAAGCGCTATCGTTTAACGCCCCTAGCTAGGCATTGATAATTTAAATGATGCTCACATTAAAGACAAGAATTGAAGCACAAAGAGAGCATCATGAAACATGCGACAAACACATCTAAGTCTAGAATACTTCCTATGCATAGGTATATTATAGGCAAACAAATCATAGCAAGCAAAAACTAGCATATGCAAGGAAGCGGAAAGAAACAATAGCAATCTCAACATAACGAGAGGTAATTTAGTAACATGAAAATTTCTACAATCATATTTTCCTCTCTCATAATAATTACATGTGGGTCATAAGCAAATTCAACAAAATAGCTATCACATAAAATATTTTCAGCACGATCCACATGCATGCAAAGTTGACACTCTTCATGGGGCTTAAATAAATTTTCAAGATCGAAAGAAGAATCACCCCAATCATGATCATTGAAACAAATAAAGGACATAGAAAAACTAGCATCCCCAAGCTTAGGGTTTTTTATATTATTAGCACAATTTACATCAATAGAATTTATAATAAAATCATTGCAATCATGCTTTTTATTCAAAGATCTATCGTGAATCACTTCATAAAGTAATTCATCACACTTTTCAGATTCATGAATTTCAAGCAAAACCTCATAAAGATAATCTAGTGCACTCAACTCACTAGCAATAGGTTCATCATAATTGGATCTCTTAAAGAGATTAGCAAGTGCATGAGGATCCATAAACTTTTAGCAAGTGAAGATGCAAGCAAAAAGAAGGTACATGGTAACACAAGATCGAAGGAAAGAAGGGTGAGAGAAAAGGCAAAGGTTTTCGAAAATCGTTTTAGAAGTGGTGGAGAGGAAAATGAGAGGCAAATGGCAAATAATGTAATTTGAGGGAGAAGAGTTTATGATGGGTACTTGGTATGTCTTGACTTGGCGCAGATCTCCCTGGAAACGGCGCCAGAAATCCTTCTTGCTACCTCTTGAGCATGTGTTGGTTTTCCCTTGAAGAGGAAAGGGTGATGCAGCAAAGTAGCGTAAGTATTTCTCTAAGTTTTTGAGAACCAAGGTATCAATCCAGTAGGAGATAACACACAAGTCATCTAGTACCTGCACAAACAATCAAGAACCTCGCAGCCAACGCGATAAAGGGGTTGTCAATCCCTTCACGGTCACTTGTGAAAGTGAGATCTGATAAAGATAGTAAGATAAATATTTTTGGTATTTTTGTTGTATAGATTGGAAAGTAAAGATTGCAAAATAGTAAACGAGATACGATGTAAATAAAAGGGATGCAATATAATAATAAAGAGATCCGGGGGCCATAGGTTTCACTACTGGCTTATGTGGTGTCAAAACCGGCGGATCTCGGGTAGGGGGTCCCGAACTGTGCGTCTGAGGTCGATGGTAACAGGAGATGGGGGACACAATGTTTACCCAGGTTTGGGCCCTCTCTATGGAGGTAATACCCTACTTCCTGCTTGATTGATCGTGATGAATATGAGTATTACAAGAGTTAATCTACCACGAGATCGTAATGGCGAAACCCTAAAAGTCTAGCCTGTCTGACTATGATTATGCAGGTCTATCTACGGACCTAGCCCTCCAGTTTATATAGACACAGGAGGGATCTAGGGTTTACATAAGGTCGGTCATAGAGGAAGGAATCTTCATATTTGGTCGCCAAGCTTGCCTTCCACGCCAAGGAGAGTCCCATCTGGACACTGGTAGAGTCTTTGGTCTTTGCATCTTCGCAGCCCATCAGTCCGGCCCATGCCTAATAGGCCGGACGCCCGAGGACCCCTTAGTCCAGGACTCCTCAGTAGCCCCCGAACCAGACTTCAATGATGAGGTGTCCGACGCGCAGATAGTCTTTGGTATTGCAAGGCGGGTTCCTCCTCCGATGACTTCAAAGCGATGTATTCGGCTTTCCATTTAATGTCGTACCCCTCGGCTTCCCCGCCTTCCTGAATTTAGCTTCCACGTGTCGAGTGAATACAAGAGGTCAGGGTATTTTTACACATACCACCCTGACCATACCAGAAAGGTGCCTATTTAAAGAGAATAGATCTCAGATCCATTCCAAACCTCACGGAAAAAACCCTTAGAGCTTGCTGAGCAGAACCTCCCTAACATGGCTAGCGCTCCCAGCTCTTCCTCTCGTCCCCACAGCTCCAAAAAGGGTGATTGCGAGAGATGTTCCGTATCTCATAGTCAGCTGGTGAAGCTGCAAAAATAGGGCTTTCTTCCTCCCATGGATTTAGTCCCCGTACGAGCAGGGCTGACGTCCTTCACTAGCGGGGTTCAGGCGGAGAACATTCCCCATCCGTCCAAAGGGGAACGAGTAT
The DNA here is from genome assembly GCF_003073215.2 of Triticum urartu. NCBI lineage: Eukaryota > Viridiplantae > Streptophyta > Magnoliopsida > Poales > Poaceae > Triticum > Triticum urartu. Next base: position 428,088,371 of record NC_053022.1, on the reverse strand, counting down.
GCTTTGTACCCTTCCTGCTAAGAGGCATCGGATTTCCAATCCATCCCTTCCTCTGAGGGCTTCTAGAGTATTATGGCCTCCAGCTGCATAGTTTCACTCCTGCCTCCATCCTGCACATTGTGGGATATGTTGCTCTATGTGAGCTATTCCTAGGCTGCGAGGCCCATTTTGATTTATGGAGAAGACTGTTTTGCCTTGTCCCTCGTAATCAAGGGGGGTCAATATTCGAAGTGGGAGGAGCCGAAGTGTGGCGCATTGTGGGGATCGGATACCTGTCCGGCACGCCAAAGAAGACTTCCGAAGAGTGGCCTTCCGAATGGTTCTATATTGACAACGCCGCTGTTCCTGACCCAGTCCGAATGGGCCTCCCAGAGTATTCAAGTGCTCCGCTGAAGAAACGCCATAGCTGGTGTTGAGGATATAACCACTGAGGGTAAACCGCACAGGAGGGGCCGGTTCACCTTCAGTTATACTGAAGCCCAAGGAAACCCGGAAGATGGCGCTTTACGGATGAAGCTTGGAGGCCCAGATCCCACAGGCGGTTTAGGGCCCATGATAGTAAACCACCATGATTGTATAAACTTGCATTGTAAGATAAGAAAGAAGAGACCGAGGCGGACACTTGTATGAGCCAGCCTCGGGACTCTGTAGACCAGCCGGGATCCTCCTAAATATATAAAGGAGACCCGGCGGCAGTTTAGGGATAGAAAAAACAACAACTCGAAGCCAGACAAAGCGGATTCGCTCCCTGGTCTTCGAAACCCCAGCAATACCAATCACAACTAGACGTAGGCTTTTACCTTCATCGAAGGGGCCGAACTAGTATAAACTCTCGTGTCCCTTGTCCGGTTTAACCCCTTCAAGCTAACCCGTAGTGATGGCTCCATGACTAAGTCCTTCCATGAGGACATCTGCCGTGACAATTCCACGACAGTTGGCGCCCACCGTGGGGCCATCGCACGATGGTTTCGAGTTCTTGAAGGGAAACTTCGATGGACTGAGGGGATACGCTGTGGGCCGGATGACGAAGAGTCGCCGCGGCAAGCTCTACATCGACAACGCAGGATGGGGTCCCGAGGCTAATTCAATCGAATACGGGTACCGGGTCCCCTTTGGTGGGATTCACGTCTTCATCGGCAAGATCGGCGAACCGGCCCCCGAGCCGGACACCTGCGCCGACATCATCGAGACGGCTCGGCATGCAAGTTCTTCACCGGTTCAGCCTGAGGCCAGTCATGTTTTCATGGGTGTCGTCCACGGTTCGGGTTATGAGGAGGAACCGATCTCCAATGGAGAAACCGTAGTCCGCAGTGATGACGAGTCTTCCGGAGAAACCGAATCGCTTTACCAGTTGTACGACGGCCGGATTGAGGAAGGATCCGAGGGCAACAGTATTCCGAATTCCCCTGGTCTGCCAAACCGGGCCGCTGTCTTCATGGCCGGCACGCGACCGGCGCCTCATTCATCTACCGCCGCAGCGGTACTCTCCGGTTCAACGACGGCCACGCCAGCAGGTGCAGGAAGCTCGGTGCCGCCTCCGGCCCAAGTCTTGTCTGATTTGTTCGACGCTCTAGCGGCATTGATGTTCGCGGAGGTAGACGCAGCAGCCAGGGATCAGCACGATGCGGAGATTCTAAAAGTGAAAGATCAGATAGCCCAGGCTAAAGCGGACCTGGCAGCAGAGAACGCCAGGATGGCCACAAAGCGGGCCGAGTTGGAAGCACAGACTTACTGGATTAGACTAGACCAGAATGCTTCAAAAGAGGTCATGAGAAGAAGGTACTGATCACGTCTCCCATCGGTTTATGAGCCGCAAAATCTTTTCAACACGCCAGGTGCAGGAGCTGGTAACCAATCCGCGCCAAACCGGGCGGGGGCACCGGAAGCAGGAGCGCCGGCTCAGCCACGCGCAACAAACCTGCCTCGCCAGAACAACATTGTATTATCAACGCCGCCCGGGCATTATTCCAACCCGTTGGATAATATTGTGGCCGCCGCTTCACGCCTGGCGGCTCTCCCAACCGACGGCGAATCACCAGTTGCAGTGGAAGCGCGTCGGGCCAGGGATCTCCTTCAGAAAGCACTGAATCAAAAGCAAGCGTATTCACACAGCTGTGAGAGGATTCATTCCACTCCCTGTCCAAGCCGGAGTTATAGCAGACACGTGGAGGACGAACCGGCCGTATCCAGTAGCGCACGCCACCAAAATTCGCCGCGGGAGAACAACCCGGCTGGGGGAGGTGCTAATGCACAAGATGTTGTGGACCACGGCCACGCACGACGGGGGGCCGAGTTGACAGCTCGACACGAAGCACGACATCATACTCCGGTTCACCCCACTGCCTCCGTGGAGCCAGGGGTAATGTTCAGTTCCCTAGGAGTACCATGTTTAACTCCCGCACTGCGTAATGTGCGATTGCCCAAGGATTTCAAGGGACCTCGTAAGGTACCAAATTACACCGTCGAGTTGCAGCCAGAGGCATGGGTGGAGAGCTATGAGATGGCAATGGAGATGTTAGATGTGGATGAGGCGGTTTGTGCTAAATATTTCACCATGATGCTGGAAGGAACAACTCGCACTTGGTTGAAGAGCTTGCCAACCAACTCTATCGACTCATGGGCCGAATTAAAGCGCCGGTTTATCCAGAACTTCAAGGATACGTGCAAGCAGCCGATGTCAATTGTGGATCTGGCCGCTTGTGTCCAAGAGGAAGGGGAGTCCACGACCCATTGGGTTAAACGAGTCTCAGCGATTTTGCATTCATCAGATCGTATTAATGCAGATACCACGGTATTAACATTGGAGGGCAATTGCCGTTTTAAGCCGTTGAAACAGAAGTTGGGAAGGCTCAAACGTCATTGCAACGACATGTCAACACTCATGGCCGCTTTAGTTAAGTATGCCGATTCAGATAATACCAAGGATCCGGATTCAGAGGAGGACAAACCGGAGAAGGGAAAGAAGAACGGCGGTGCAAAAGGGCAGCACCACAACCAAGGGGGCCATGGGAATAACAGTAAGCGTAAAGCGGATAATTCAGATTTGGTGGCTAACACAAATATGCAGTGTCGCAAAGGTAAACTGCCCCAGCGCGGCATGAATCTGGAGCGTTTGTTAAACCAGCCCTGCCCAAAGCATGGAACCAAGGAGGCCCCTGCCACACATCTTTGGAAAGATTGTCACACAATGAGGGAGTTCAAAAATTCTGATTTATACCGGTATGATCAGGATCCACCCAGCGGTTCAGGCCCAGGTTTCCATGGGGGCGGCGGTTCAAGCTCTGGATTTCAGAACAACCAGGGCCATCAGAACAACCATGGTAATAACCAGTAGAATAACCAAGGGAATCAGCAACAGTCAGGTTACCAGAGTCACCCCAAGCAGTTGAACAGCGGACAGTATCATGTGTTCACTACCAGCTTGTGCAAGCGGGATCAGAAACTTCACAAGAGGGCAGTCAATACTGTTGAACCAGCTGTACCACATTATCTACGATGGTCGGAGCAGCCTATTGTGTGGAGCAGGGAGGACCACCCGCCCGGGTTGACAATTCGGGCCAACTAGCCTTCGTGGTAGTGCCTCAGGTGGGAGGCTATAAGTTTACCAAGGTTCTGATGGATGGAGGAAGCAGTATCAACATCCTGTACTATGAGACTTTCCGTCGCATGGGTTTGACGGATAAGAACCTTAAACTGTCAAACACTATCTTTCATGGTGTGGTACCAGGTAAGTCGGCCTACCCTGTGGAAAGATTGCTTTGGAAGTTGTGTTTGGAGATGAGTTTGATTCTAGGTCTGAGACTTTGACCTTTGAAGTGGTGAAAATCCAGAGTCCATATCACGCGCTATTTGGACGGCCGGCTTACGCGAAATTCATGGCGAGGCCCTGTTATGTCTATCTACAGCTCAAGATGCCAGGTCATAAGGGGACAATCACAGTACACGGGAGTCGAAAGATTGCCTTGGATTGTGAGGAAGGTGAAGCGGCCTATGCTGAATCGGTTTGTGCAACAGAGGAGCTGAAATTCTATAAAGACAATGTTGATCCGGCAGACATGACCCCCTTGAAGAAGCCTACGACGGAGCATGACCCAGCCCTCACGTTCAAACCGGCTAATGAGACTAAACTCATTGACTTCGTCCCTGGTGATTCATCCAAGCAGTTTAGTATCAGTACAAATCTGGATCCGAAATAGGAAAGCGCGCTCATCGAGTTCATCCATGAGAACCGGGACATCTTCGCATGGAAACCTTCTGACATGCCAGGTGTACTAAGGGAACTCGCTGAGCACAGCCTAAATATTGATCCTAAGTTTAAGCCGGTCAAGCAGTACCTTCGCAGCTTTAACGAAGAAAGACGCAACGCCATCGGCGAAGAGGTAGCCCGGCTACTGGCGGCTGGGTTTATTGTCGAAGTGTTTCATCCCGAATGGTTGGCTAATCTGGTGCTTGTTCTTAAGAAAAATGGCACTTGGCGTATGTGTGTAGACTACACTGATTTGAATAAAGCTTGCCCGGCAGATCCTTTCGCTCTCCCGCGTATTGATCAGATCATTGATGCAACGGCGGGTTGTGAGCGCCTGAGTTTCCTGGATGCTTATTCAGGTTATCATCAGATTAAGATGGCAGTTAAAGACCAGGAGAAGACAGCCTTCATCACTCCCTTTGGAGCCTTCTGCTATGTTTCTATGCCCTTTGGGCTCAAGAGTGCCCAAGCAACCTACCAGCGTTGTGTGCAAAATTGTCTTCACAAGCAGATCGGGCATAATGTTCATGCCTATGTGGATGACATTGTGGTGAAATCCAGAAAGCAGGAAACCCTGATAAATGATCTCAAAGAGACGTTTGACAATCTTCGGGTTTACAAAATGATGCTCAACCCGGACAAATGTGTTTTTGGTGTTCCAGCAGGCAAACTCTTGGGTTTTCTTATGTCTAACAGAGGTATTGAGGCAAATCCGGAAAAGATCAAAGCAATCACATCCTTGGCTAAACCGGCATGTATCAATGATGTTCAGCGTCTGGTGGGCCAGATTGCAGCCCTCAGCCGATTTATCAGCCGTTTGGGAGAGAAGGCGATTCCCCTGTATCGGATGTTGAAGAAAACAAATAAATTTGTCTGGAGTGACGCCGCTGATACGACATTCGAAGAGTTGAAGCAGCAGCTAGCTCAACCGCCAGTCCTCGCTGCTCCAATTGATAATGAACCTCTACTATTGTACGTGGCTGCCAATGCCCGAGCGGTTAGTGTGGCGATTGTGGTTGAGCGTAAGGAGTCTGGGAAAGAATATCCGGTTCAACGACCAGTTTATTATATCAGTGAAGTACTGATCGAATCAAAGCAAAGATATCCGCATTGGCAGAAGCTAGTGTATGGAGTTTTCATGGCAAGTAGGAAACTCAAGCAATATTTTCAAGGCCATCCTATTACAGTGGTTAGTTCTGCTCCCTTGGGTGATATAATCCAGAATAGAGAGGCAACTGGCTGGGTTGCGAAGTGGGTGATCGAGCTCGGTCCCCATAGTTTGAAGTATACACCCCGAACAGCCATCAAATCTCAGGCGCTTGTGGACTTCATCAATGATTGGACCGAGTTACAGGCACCAGAAGACAAACCGAATAATACATACTGGACCATTCACTTTGATGGATCCAGGCAGCTGGAAGGCTCGGGGGCTGGAGTTGTCCTCACTTCCCCTCGAGGAGATAAGATTTGTTATGTTCTCCGCTTAATGTTTACTTGTACTAACAATGCAGCGGAGTACGAGGCCTTTGTAGCGACCAGACCTCAAACAGTCTGATCTCTGTGCTCCGGTGTCATCCCTGGATCAGTAATGCTGACACTACACAGTACTCGAAGGATTTATAGCAGAGTAGAAATCACACACTTATTACATCGAGTGTCTCAAAAGAGAACTTATTACAATAAATATGGCTTAAGGCCATCTAATAACGATAACAGCGGAAGGCTTGGAAGATAAGTGAGTCCATCAACTCCAACGTCATCACTGAGTATAGAATCACGACCAAAAAACTCCTTATTCGTCGTCTGAAAAGTCTGCAACATTAACGTTGCAGCCTGAGAACGGGTCAGCACATGGAATATGCCGGCAAGGTAACACATAGGGAGTAATGGAATGAAACAACTATACTATATGCATATTTGGCTGGTGGAAAGCTCTATGGTTACAGTTTTTGCGTAAAGCCAATTTTTCCCTACTTCAAAGGAATAAATTTAATTACTATCATGGTGGTTGTTAAATATTGAGAATGGTTGACAACATTCTCAATCCCAATTAAGCATCATCATTTAACAAACCCAACAAAATTAACTTTAGAGTAACATGTTGAGATTCACATGATAATCCAGGTACTAGATACTCAAGATGTCCATAACCGGGGACACGGCTAACCATGATTAGTTTATTACACTCTGCAGAGGTTTGCACACTTTTCCCCACAAGACTCGATCGCCTCTATTGGATTTCTCGCACTACATGGTGTTTGAGAAACGGATGACCGAGACACAGTCTTTCAGAAATGCTAGCACCTTACGATGGATAGACTGGTACACCTACTTTCCCCTACATCTGCTAGTCTACCCTGTAAGAGTTCGCATGACTTAATCAACTATGCCAGAGCCCATAATGGCTTGTGGCTGCACACAGAAGTTTCTAGTATGAATAATCTCATGATCCCTTTGAGCCTGGGTGGCGGTCCAAAAGAAAGACAGGCAAGTCCTGAAATACCCAGGTGCCTCAATCCACCCAGATATGTGTTTAGGTTGCCACCTTAGATAAACCATTAATTAACAATCTCACATCTGTCATGGATATCACTCACCCAATCCACGTCTACTAGCTTAGCATGGCATAATAAGCAAACATAGAAATAACTCCCAAAGGGTAATAGGTACTACCTCATCTACTTCCCATCCCACAATTTAATTAGATCCTAATCATGCAATGTGTGAGGATTGATCTAATGCAATAAAATTGGGTTGTAGAAAAGGTATGATCAAAGTGTTACTTGCCTTGCTGATGATCCGCGAAACCTAGAGATTCAAGTAACAGGCGAGCGCACTCCGGGTATTCTATCGCAGACAAACAAACAAGCATACAATAAGTACTCATCTAATGCACAGGTAAAACTCAAATAGAAGATCTAACCAGAAAGTTCAACTTAAGAACTCCGGTTTGCAAAAAGAATCAAATCGAACGAAAACGAAAGTCAAACGGCGAAAGAAAACAACTTCGTTCTAGTAATCTGGATCTAGACAATTTTTTACAGTGGCAAAAACTTGTTTAAGTTGGTTAAACGGATAGAGGGTTTTCGAGACGAAACTCCAGGCGCTTGAATCGCCTGATTCTGATAAACGAGCGAAAAGTTATACTAAAACGAAATCGGATCAGAAATCGCGATCAGAAAATAACCGCGGAAAATCCGACGAAAAAGAAAAACGACGAACAGATTAATCGTTAATTAACTAATCCGAAAATAATTAAAATAAAAAAATAATATTAAAATAATAAAAAAAAAATTCGAAAATAAAACCGACAAAAAGAAAATATTTTTTTTAAAAAAAAATCGGCACGGAAGTCGAGGCGACGGCGAACCTCGGGCGGTGTGCAACTCCGGCGAGTCGGCGGCGGGTCCGGCGGCGGCGGCGGCGGGCTAGGGTTTCGGGCGCGGGCGCGGTTATGGGCTGGGGCGCCGGGTGCCTCGCTATTTAAAGGCGCTCCCGGGCGGAGTCCCGCTCGGGTACGGCCCATAGTCGGTTTCATTTTTTTTTAAATAATTACGCTCGGAAGAAAAATAAAAAGAAATACTAAACGGACTCCAAAAATCATGAAATAAATTTTCCCGGGTTTTTAAAATCAAGCCCGATAAAGTGAACATTTATTTGGGCCCAGAATACAACTTTGAAAAACGCGTATTTTTTTCCTAAATTCAATTAAAAATACCAAAAAACTCCGAAATAAATCTTATTTGATTTTTTTATTAAATCCTCAATATTTCTATATTTTAGGAAAGTCATTTTATTCCCTCTCTCATATTTTTGTAATAGAAATAATTGATGATAAAATAAATAAAATCAAATGATCCTGTTTACAAAATTTGAGAAAACTCAAATATGTAAATAACGAAATCCCCAACTCTCTCCGTGGGTCCTTGAGTTGCTTAGGATTTTCTAGGATCAAAACCAAAAGCAAAATAAAATATGATATGCATGATGATCTAATGTATAACATTCCAAATTGAAAATTTGGGATGTTACAAACCTACCCCCCTTAAGATGAATCTCGCCCTCGAGATTCGGGTTGGCTAGCAAATAGGTGAGGGTGGTCCTTGAGCAAATCTTCCTCTCGCTCCCAGGTGGCTTCATCCTCCGTGTGGTGGCTCCACTGAACTTTGCAAAACTTGATAACCTTGCTGCGAGTGACTCGGCTGGCAAACTCGAGAATCTTGACTGGTTTCTCCTCATAGGTCAAATTCTTATCCAACTGAATTGCTTCCAATGGCACTGTGTCTCTCAAAGGTATGTCAGCCATCTCCGCGTGACACTTCTTCAACTGAGAAACGTGGAACACATCATGAACTCCTGTCAATCCTTCTGGCAATTCCAACTTGTAGGCCACTTCTCCCATACGCTCCAAAACTCGATATGGCTCTACAAATCGTGGCGCTAACTTCCCCTTAACTCCAAAGCGCTTGATCCCTCGAAGTGGGGATACTCGAAGATAAGCTCTGTCTCCGACTTCGTAAACCGTCTCCTTGCGTTTAGAATCTGCGTAGCTCCTCTGCCTGGACTGGGCTACCTTGAGCCTATCGCGAATCAACTTCACCTTCTGTTCAGACTCTTTAATCAGATCTGGTCCAAACAACTGGCGGTCTCCAACTTTGTCCCATGACAACGGTGTCCTGCACCTCCTTCCGTACAGAGCTTCGAAAGGGGCCATCTTCAAACTGGTCTCAACTAGATCCCAACTAGATCCCAACTAGTGGTCTGATAGCTATTATTGTAAGAGAACTCTGCATATGGCAAATTATCGTCCCAACTAGATCCATAATCTAGCGCACAAGCTCTCAGCATATCCTCCAAAATCTGATTGACTCTCTCGGTCTGTCCATCTGTCTGCGGATAAAAAGCTGTACTAAATTCTAGCCTAGTACCCAAAGTCTCATGCAACTGCTTCCAGAACTTTGAGGTAAACTGGGTTCCTCTATATGATACGATGCTCCTCGGAACTCCATGCAAACATACGATCCTGGTCATGTATATCTTTGCCAACTTAGCACTGGTGTAAGTGGTCTTTACTGGGATGAAATGAGCTACCTTCGTCAATCGATCAACTACAACCCAAATCGAGTCATAGCCTGAACGAGTCCTTGGTAATCCCGTGATAAAATCCATGCCTAGCTTATCCCACTTCCATTCGGGTATCGGCAATGGTTGCAACAATCCTGCTGGCTTCTGATGCTCTGCCTTTACTCTCTGACATACGTCACAAACTGCTACATACTCTGCAATATCCTTCTTCATTCCGGTCCACCAGAAAATATCCTTCAAATCCAAATACATCTTGGTATTTCCTGGGTGAATCAAATACGGTGAATCATGTGCCTCTTGCGGAATCAACTTTCTGATCTCCGGGTCATTGGGTACATAAACACGGTCTTCAAACCATAGGGTGTCGTGCTCATCCTCACGAAATCCTTTAGCTTTTCCTTCTTTCATTTTCTCCTTTATGGAAGCAATCTCCTTGTCAGTCTTCTGAGCTTCCCTGATTCTGTCCATCAAAGTTGACTGAATTTCCAATGTTGCTACATAGCCTCTCGGAACTATTTCCAAACATAGTTCACGAAGATTTTCTGCTAACTCCTTGGGTATTTCTCCCGTCATTAACGTATTGACATGGCTCTTGCGGCTTAATGCATCAGCTACTACATTAGCCTTCCCGGGATGATAATGCAATCTCATATCATAATCCTTGATGAGCTCCAACCATCTCCTTTGTCTGAGGTTCAACTCCTTCTGTGTGAAAATGTACTTCAAACTCTTATGATCCGTGTACACCTCACAATGATTTCCGATGAGGAAATGTCTCCATGTCTTCAAGGCATGCACTACGGCTGCTAACTCCAAATCATGCGTGGCATAATTCGATTCATGGGGCTTAAGTTGTCTTGAGGCATATGAAACAACTCTCCCTTCCTGCATAAGCACTGCTCCAATTCCTCGACGTGAAGCATCACAATACACCTCATAATCCTTGGTTTTATCTGGAAAAATCAACACTGGTGAGGTAACCAAACGGTTCTTCAATTCCTGAAAACTTGCCTCACACTCCTCAGTCCATTTGAACTTAGTATCCTTCTTCAGCAACTCCGTCATAGGCTTCGCAATCTTTGAGAAGTTCTCAATAAATCTCCGGTAGTATCCCGCGAGTCCCAGAAAACTCCGGATCTCTCCAACTGTTGTTGGTGCTTCCCAATTGGTCACAGTGATAACCTTGGTGGGGTCAACTGCTATTCCTTCTCCGGATATAACATGTCCGAGGAATCCAACTTCCTTCAACCAAAACTCACATTTGCTGAACTTGGCATATAACGGTATACTCAAGTACCAATCGCAAATGTTCTTTATGCTCCTCTTCATTCTTTGAGAATACCAGAATATCATCGATGAAAACCACGACGAACTTATCCAAAAACTCCATGAACACTTTGTTCATCATGTTCATAAAATAGGCAGGTGCGTTAGTCAGTCCGAATGACATAACGGTATACTCATACAGTCCATATCTTGTGGTGAATGTTGTCTTAGGTATGTCCTGCTCTCGAATCTTCAACTGATGGTACCCTGATCGCAAATCGATCTTGGAAAACACTTTAGCCCCTTGCAATCGATCAAACAGATCATTGATCATTGGTAGTGGGTACTTGTTTTTGATTGTTACTTCGTTCAATCCTCAATAATCAACAACCATTCTTAACGATCCATCCTTCTTCTCCACTAGAAGTACTGGTTATCCCCAAGGCGAAGAACTTGGGCGAATGTAACCTTTATCCAGTAACTCCTTAATCTGCTTCTTAATTTCCACCAAATCTTTTGCGGGCATCCTGTATGGTCGCTTCGATATTGGCCCAGTGCCTGGCAAAAGCTCAATCAAAAACTCAATGTCTCTATCCGGTGGCATGCCTGGCAACTCTTCGGGAAATACATCAGGAAAATCCTTTACCACTGGTACTTCCTCCTGCACAACTCCTGATAAGGAATTTACTTGTGTCCTATTTGGCGCATGTCGGGATACATACTTGATCCTTCTTCCTTCTGGCGTTGTGAGCAAAATTGTCTTACTGGCGCAATCGATGTTTCCTCCATACATCGACAGCCAATCCATACCGAGAATTACATCCAAACCTTGGGATTCCAGAATAATTAAATCCGTTGGGAAAACATGCCTTCCTATACTTAATGGCACTTGAAAACATCCTTGTCCGGCCATGTACTCTGCTCCTGGCGAGCTTACTAGCATAGGTGTTTTAAGAACCCTAGTGGGCAGGCTATACTTTTCCACAAATCCCCTTGATATGTATGAATGCGATGCACCAGTATCAAAAAGAATGAGTGCAGTAAATGACTTAACCAAAAACTTACCTATTACTGCATCGGGCTGAGCTTCAACCTCCTCCACATTAACGTGGTTCACCTGTCCCCTGTTGAAAGGGTTCGGCTTCTTTCCAGAGCTTCCATTGCCGTTTTGGCCTTCAGGACATTCATTGGCATAATGTCCGGTCTTGGAACACTTGAAACAGGTGACTTGACTCAGATCTCTCTTGGCTGGGGTTGATGGGGTGCTGCGGTTCTGACCATTGCTTCCTCCATTCCCATTACCATTCTTGGTGCCATTGGGATTGTGCGAGCTACCTACTCCATGGGTATGCTGAAAATGTCCTCCCGGTCTAGGGGTAAAACGTGGCTTCTGCTGAGCTCCTAAATTATACTTTCCTTGTCCATACTTCCTCTTGCGGTTCTCAATTTGCTGCTGCTTCCCTTCAATCATAAGAGCACGGTCTACCAACTCCTGGTAGTTGTTGAAGGTGGCTACCATCAACTGCATACTCAACTCATCATTCAGTCCTTCCAGGAACTTCTCCTGCTTAGCTGCATCTGTAGCAACGTCGTCTGGGGCATAACGTGCTAGCGTACTAAACTCCTCCACATACTGGCCAACTGTCCGTCCTCCTTGGCGCAAGTTGCGAAACTCACGCTTCTTCATGGCCATTGCTCCTGCTGAAACATGGGCAGTACGGAAAGACTGCTGAAACTGGTCCCATGTGACAGTGTTGACTGGGAAGGTGGCTGTGAAATTCTCCCACCAGGATGCTGCGGGTCCTTCTAGCTGATGTGCGGCAAACTTCACCTTCTCCGCATCTATGCATCCTGCTGTGGTCTGTTGGGGAACGTAGCAGAAATTCAAAATTTTCCTACGTGTCACCAAGATCTATCTATGGAGAAACCAGCAACGAGGGGAAGGAGAGTGCATCTACATACCCTTGTAGATCGCTAAGCGGAAGCGTTCAAGAGAACGGGGTTGATGGAGTCGTACTCGTCGTGATCCAAATCACCGATGATCAAGTGCCGAACGCACGGCACCTCCGCGTTCAACACACGTACAGCCCGGTGACGTCTCCCACGCCTTGATCCAGCAAGGAGAGAGGGAGAGGTTGAGGAAGACTCCATCCAACAGCAGCACAACGGCGTGGAGGTGATGGAGGAGCGTGGCAATCCTGTAGGGCTTCGCCAAGCACCGCAGAAGAGGAGAAGAACTTGGGAGAGAGGGAGGGGCTGCACCAAAGGCAAAAGGTGTGTTTGAGAGGCCCTCCTACCCCACTATATATAGGGATCCCAAGGGGGGGTGCGCCAGCCCCTAGGAGATCCAATCTCCAAGGGGGCGGCGGCCAGGGGAGGAGTCCTCCCCCCCAAGGCACCTAGGAGGTGCCTTCCCCTGCTGGGACTCTTCCTTTAGGGTTTCCCCAAGCGCATGGGCCTCTTGGGGCTGGTGCCCTTGGCCCATGTAGGCCAAGGCGCACCCCCTACAGCCCATGTGGCCCCCGGGGTAGGTGGCCCCACCCGGTGGGCCCCCGGGACCCTTCCGGTGGTCCCGGTACAATACCGATGACCCCGAAACTTGTCCCGATGGCCGAAACAGGACTTCCTATATATAAATCTTTACCTCCGGACCACTCCGGAACTCCTCGTGACGTCCGGGATCTCATCCGGGACTCCGAACAACATTCGGTAACCACATACAAGCTTCCTTTATAACCCTAGCGTCATCGAACCTTAAGTGTGTAGACCCTACGGGTTCGGGAGACATGCAGACATGACCGAGACGTTCTCCGGTCAATAACCAACAGCGGGATCTGGATACCCATGTTGGCTCCCACATGTTCCACGATGATCTCATCGGATGAACCACGATGTCAAGGACTTAATCAATCCCGTATACAATTCCCTTTGTCTAGCGGTATTGTACTTGCCCGAGATTCGATCGTCGGTATCCCTATACCTTGTTCAATCTCGTTACCGGCAAGTCTCTTTACTCGTTCCGTAACACATCATCCCGTGATCAAATCCTTGGTCACATTGCGCATATGATGATGTCTTACCGAGTGGGCCCAGAGATACCTCTCCGCTTACACGGAGTGACAAATCCCAGTCTCGATTCGTGCCAACCCAACAGACACTTTCGGAGATACCTATAGTGCACCTTTATAGTCACCCAGTTACGTTGTGACGTTTGATACACCCAAAGCATTCCTACGGTATCCGGGAGTTGCACAATCTCATGGTCTAAGGAAATGATACTTGACATTAGAAAAGCTTTAGCATACGAACTACACGATCTTTGTGCTAGGCTTAGGATTGGGTCTTTGTCCATCACATCATTCTCCTAATGATGTGATCCCGTTATCAACGACATCCAATGTCCATGGTCAGGAAACCGTAACCATCTATTGATCAACGAGCTAGTCAACTAGAGGCTTACTAGGGACATGGTGTTGTCTATGTATCCACACATGTATCTGAGTTTCCTATCAATACAATTATAGCATGGATAATAAACGATTATCATGAACAAGGAAATATATAATAATAACCAATTTATTATTGCCTCTAGGGCATATTTCCAACAGTCTCCCACTTGCACTAGAGTCAATAATCTAGTTCACATCGCCATGTGATTAACACTCACAGGTCACATCGCCATGTGACTAACACCCAAGAGCTTACTAGAGTCAGAAGTCTAGTTCACATCACTATGTGATTAACACTCAATGAGTTTTAGGTTTGATCATGTTGCTTGTGAGAGAGGTTTTAGTCAACGGGTCTGAACCTTTCAGATCCGTGTGTGCTTTACAAATCTCTATGTCATCTCTTAGATGTAGCTACCACGTTCCATTTGGAGCTATTCCAAATAACTGTTCTACTTGGAGCTATTCTAAATTGTTGCTCCACTATACGTATCCGACATCTCTACTCAGAGCTATCCGGATAGGTGTTAAGCTTGCATCGACGTAACCCTTTACGACAAACTCTTTTACCACCTCCATAATCGAGAAAATTCCTTAGTCCACTAGTTACTAAGGATAACTTTGACCGCTGTCCTGTGATCCATTCTTGGATCACTCTTGTACCCCTTGACTGACTCATGGCAAGGCATACTTCAGGTGCGGTACACAACATAGCATACTATAGAGCCTATGTCTTAAGCATAGGGGACGAACTTCGTCCTTTCTATTCTGCTGTGGTCGAGCTTTAAGTCTTAACTTCATACCTTACAACTCAGGCAAGAACTCCTTCTTTGACTGATCCATCTTGAACAACTTCAAGATCATGTCAAGGTATGTGCTCATTTGAAAGTACCATTAAGCGTTTTGATCTATCCTTATAGATCTTGATGCTCAATGCTCAAGTAGCTTAATCCAGGTTTTCCATTGAAAAACACTTTCCAAATAACCCTATATGCTTTCCAGAAATTCTACATCATTTCTGATCCATAATATGTCAACAACATATACTCATCAGAAATTCTATAGTGCTCCCACTCACTCCTTTGGAAATACAAGTTTTTCATAAACTTTGTATAAACCCAAAATCTTTGATCATCATCAAAGCGCATATTCCAACTCCGAGATGCTTACTCCAGTCCTTAGAAGGATTGCTGGAGCTTTGCATACTTATTAGCATCTCTCAGGATTGACAAAACCTTCCGGTTGTATCACATACAACCGTTCCTCAGAAAATAGTCGAGGAAACTATGTTTTGTCATCCTATCTGCAAGATTTCATAAATGATGCAGTAATTGCTAATATAATTCCAACAGACTCTTAGCATCGCTACGAGTGAGAAAGTCTCATCGTAGTCAACTCCTTGAACTTGCCGGAAAACATCTTAACGACAAGTCGAGCTTTCTTAATGGTGACATTTACCATCATTGTCCGTCTTCCTTTTAAAATCCATCTATACTCAACAGCCTCACGACCATCGAGCTGTTCTGTCAAAGTCTACACTTTGTTTCCATACATGGATCCTACCTCGGATTTTATGGCCTCGGGCCATTTATCGGAATCCGGGCCCACCATCGCTTCTCCATAGCTCGTAGGTTCATTGTTGTCTAGCAACATGACTTCCAAGACAGGATTACGTACCACTCCGAAGTAGTACACATCCTTGTCATCCCACGAGGTTTGGAGTGACTTGATCCGAAGTCTCATGATCAATATCATAAGCTTCCACTTCAATTGGTGTAGGTGCCACAGGAACAACTCTTTGTGCCCTGCTATACACTAGTTGAAGTGACGGTTCAATAACCTCATCAAGTCTCCACCATCCTCCCACTCAATTCTTTCGAGAGAAACTTTTCCTCGAGAAAGGACCCGATTCTAGAAACAATCCTTTATTGCTTTCGGATCTAAGACAGGAGGTATACCCAATGGTTTTTGGGTTGTCCTATGAAGATGCATTTATCCGCTTTGGGTTCGAGCTTATCGGCCTGAAACTTTTCCACATAAGCGTCGCAGCCCCAAACTTCTAAGAAATGACAGCTTAGGTTTCTCTAAACCATAGTTCATACGGTGTCATCTCATCGGAATTACGTGGTGCCTTATTTAAAGTGAATGCGGTTGTCTCTAATGCCTAACCCATAAACTATCGTGGTAATTTGATAAGAGACATCATGGTATGCATCATATCCAATAGGGTGCAGTTATGATGTTCGGACACACCATCACACTATGGTGTTCCAGGCTGTATTAGTTGTGAAACAATTTCCACAATGTCTTAATTCTGTGCCAAACTCGTAATTCAGATATTCATCTCTATGATCATATCATAGATACTTTATCCTCTTGTCACGACGATCTTTCAACTTCACCCTGAAATTACTTGAACCTTTCAATAATTCAAACTCACGATTCATCAAGTAAATATACTGAACATCTACTCAAATCATCTTGTGAAGTAAGAACATAACGATATCCACTACATGCCTCAGCACTCATTGAACTGCACACATCAAAATGTATTACTTCCAACAAGTTGCTTTCTAGTTCCATTTTACTGAAAACGAGGCTTTCAGTCATCTTGCCCATGTGGTATGATTTGCATGTCTCAAGTGATTCAAAATCAAGCGAGTACAAAACGGTCCATTTGCATGGAGTTTCTTCATGCATATATATCAATAGACATGGTTCGCATGTCCCAAACTTTTCAGAAACGAGTGAGCCCAAAGATCCATCAACATGGAGCTTCTTCATGCGTTTTATACCGATATGACTTACGTGGCAGTGCCACAAGTAGGTGGTACTATCTTATATCTTTTGGCATGAACATGTGTATCACTACGATCGAGATTCAATAAACCATTCATTTTAGGCGTAAGACCATTGAAGGTATTATTCAAATAAACAGAGTAACCATTATTCTCCTTAAATGAATAACCGTATTGCGATAGACATAATCCAATCATGTCTATGCTCAACGCAAACACCAAACTCGATGGTAGAGGGAGCGTGCGATGCTTGATCATATCAACATTGGAAACACTTCCAACACATATCGTCAGCTCACCTTTAGCTAGTCTCCGTTTATTCCGTAGCTTTTATTTCGAGTTACTAACACTCAGTAACCGAACCGGTATCTAATACCCTGGTGCTACTAGGAGTACTAGTAAAGTACACATCAACACAATGTATATCCAATATACTTCTATCGACCTTGCCAGCCTTCTAATCTACCAAGTATCTAGGGTAATTCTGCTCCAGTGGCTGTTCCCCTTTTACAGAAGCACTTAGTCTCGGGTTTGGGTTCAACCTTGGGTTTCTTCACTAGAGCAGCAGCTGAATTACCATTTCATGAAGTATCCCTTCTTGCCCTTACCCTTCTTGAAACTAGTGGTTTCACCAACCATCAACAATTGATGCTCCTTCTTGATTTCTACTTTCGCGGTGTCAAACATCGCGAATATCTCAAGGATCATCATACATGTCCCCGATATATTATAGTTCATCACGAAGCTCTAGCAGCTTGGTGGTAATGACTTCGGAGAAACATCACTATCTTATCTGGAAGATCAACTCCCACTTGATTCAAATGATTGTTGTACTCAGACAATCTGAGCACAAGCTCAACAATTGAGCTTTTCTCCCTTAGTTTGCAGGTTAAGAAAATCGTCGGAGGTCTTATACCTCTTGACGTGGGCACGAGCCTGAAATTCCAATTTCAACCCTCAAAACATCTCATATGTTTCGTGACGTTTCAAAAACGTCTTTGGTGCCTCAACTCTAAACCGTTTAACTGAACTATCATGTAGTTATCAAAACGTGTATGTCAGATGTTCACAACATCCACAGACAACGTTCGAGGTTCAGCACACTGAGCGGTGCATTAAGGACATAAGCCTTCTAAGAAGCATTGAGGACAATCCTCAGTTTACGGACCTAGTCCGCACAATTGCTACTATCAACTTTCAACTAATTTTTCTCTAGGAACATAACTAAACAGTAGAACTAAAACGCGAGCTACGACATAATTTGCAAAATCCTTTTGACTATGTTCAGGATAATTAAGTTCATCTTATGAACTCCCACTTAGATAGACATCCCTCTAGTCATCTAATTGATTACATGATCCGAGTCAACTAGGCCGTGTCCGATCATCACGTGAGACGGACTAGCCAATGTCGATGAACATCTTCATGTTGATCGTATCTTCTATACGACTCATGCTCGACCTTTCGGTCTTCTGTGTTCCGAGGCCATGTCTGTACATGCTAGGCTCGTCAAGTTAACCCTAAGTGTTTTGCATGTGTAAAACTGTCTTACACCCGTTGTATGTGAACGTAAGGATCTATCACACCCGATCATCACGTGGTGCTTAGAAACGACGAACTTTAGCAACGGTGCACAGTTAGGGGAGAACACTTCTTGAAATTTTAATGAGGGATCATCTTATTTACTACCGTCGTTCTAAGCAAACAAGATGCAAAAACATGATAAACATCACATGCAATCAAATAATAGTGACATGATATGGCCAATATCATATAGTTCCTTTGATCTCCATCTTGGGGCTCCATGATCATCATCGTCACCGGCATGACACCATGATCTCCATCATCGTGTCTTCATGAAGTTGTCTCGCCAACTATTACTTCTACTTCTATGGCTAACGGTTAGCAATAAAGTAAAGTAATTACATGACGTTTATGTTGACACGCAGGTCATAAATAAATAAAGACAACTCCTATGGCTCCTGCCGGTTGTCATACTCATCGACATGCAAGTCGTGATTCCTATTACAAGAACATGATCAATCTCATACATCACATATATCATTCATCACATCCTTTTGGCCATATCACATCACATAGCATACCCTGCAAAAACAAGTTAGACGTCCTCTAATTGTTGTTTGCATGTTTTACGTGGCTGCTATGGGTTTCTAGTAAGAACGTTTCTTACCTACGCAAAGACCACAACGTGATATGCCAATTGCTATTTACCCTTCATAAGGACCCTTTTCATCGAATCCGATCTGACTAAAGTGGGAGAGACAGACACCCGCTAGCCACCTTATGCAACTAGTGCATGTCAGTCGGTGGAACCTGTCTCACGTAAGAGTACGTGTAAGGTCGGCCCGGGCCGCTTCATCCCACGATGCCGCCGAATCAAGATAAGACTAGTAACGGCAAGCATATTGAACAAAATCAACGCCCACAACTACTTTGTGTTCTACTCGTGCATAGAAACTACGCATAGACCTAGCTCATGATGCCACTGTTGGGGAACGTAGCAGAAATTCAAAATTTTCCTACGTGTCACCAAGATCTATCTATGGAGAAACCAGCAACGAGGGGAAGGAGAGTGCATCTACATACCCTTGTAGATCGCTAAGCGGAAGCGTTCAAGAGAACGGGGTTGATGGAGTCGTACTCGTCGTGATCCAAATCACCGATGATCAAGTGCCGAACGCACGGCACCTCCGCGTTCAACACACGTACAGCCCGGTGACGTCTCCCACGCCTTGATCCAGCAAGGAGAGAGGGAGAGGTTGAGGAAGACTCCATCCAACAGCAGCACAACGGCGTGGAGGTGATGGAGGAGCGTGGCAATCCTGTAGGGCTTCGCCAAGCACCGCAGAAGAGGAGAAGAACTTGGGAGAGAGGGAGGGGCTGCACCAAAGGCAAAAGGTGTGTTTGAGAGGCCCTCCTACCCCACTATATATAGGGATCCCAAGGGGGGGTGCGCCAGCCCCTAGGAGATCCAATCTCCAAGGGGGCGGCGGCCAGGGGAGGAGTCCTCCCCCCCAAGGCACCTAGGAGGTGCCTTCCCCTGCTGGGACTCTTCCTTTAGGGTTTCCCCAAGCGCATGGGCCTCTTGGGGCGTGCCCTTGGCCCATGTAGGCCAAGGCGCACCCCCTACAGCCCATGTGGCCCCCGGGTAGGTGGCCCCACCCGGTGGGCCCCCGGGACCCTTCCGGTGGTCCCGGTACAATACCGATGACCCCGAAACTTGTCCCGATGGCCGAAACAGGACTTCCTATATATAATCTTTACCTCCGGACCACTCCGGAACTCCTCGTGACGTCCGGGATCTCATCCGGGACTCCGAACAACATTCGGTAACCACATACAAGCTTCCTTTATAACCCTAGCGTCATCGAACCTTAAGTGTGTAGACCCTACGGGTTCGGGAGACATGCAGACATGACCGAGACGTTCTCCGGTCAATAACCAACAGCGGGATCTGGATACCCATGTTGGCTCCCACATGTTCCACGATGATCTCATCGGATGAACCACGATGTCAAGGACTTAATCAATCCCGTATACAATTCCCTTTGTCTATCGGTATGTACTTGCCCGAGATTCGATCGTCGGTATCCCTATACCTTGTTCAATCTCGTTACCGGCAAGTCTCTTTACTCGTTCCGTAACACATCATCCCGTGATCAACTCCTTGGTCACATTGCGCATATGATGATGTCCTACCGAGTGGGCCCAGAGATACCTCTCCGCTTACACGGAGTGACAAATCCCAGTCTCGGATTCGTGCCAACCCAACAGACACTTTCGGAGATACCTATAGTGCACCTTTATAGTCACCCAGTTACGTTGTGACGTTTGATACACCCAAAGCATTCCTATGGTATCCGGGAGTTGCACAATCTCATGGTCTAAGGAAATGATACTTGACATTAGAAAAGCTTTAGCATACGAACTACACGATCTTTGTGCTAGGCTTAGGATTGGGTCTTTGTCCATCACATCATTCTCCTAATGATGTGATCCCGTTATCAACGACATCCAATGTCCATGGTCAGGAAACCGTAACCATCTATTGATCAACGAGCTAGTCAACTAGAGGCTTACTAGGGACATGGTGTTGTCTATGTATCCACACATGTATCTGAGTTTCCTATCAATACAATTATAGCATGGATAATAAACGATTATCATGAACAAGGAAATATATAATAATAACCAATTTATTATTGCCTCTAGGGCATATTTCCAACATGGTCAACTCCCTAGCTGTCTTGCGGAGCCAATCATCTGCTACTATCGGCTCGGTGCTACTAGAAAACACCGGCGAATTCAGCCTAAGAAAACGGGCTAAGTGGTCAACAGGTGGTGGTGGTGGTGGGTTGTTGTTGTTGTTCCCCTGATTCTGATTCTAAACTAGCAACTGCATCAAGGTGTTCTGCTGCTGGATCAACTAGGTGAGCTCCGGCGGAAAGGCAAATCCGGGGTCACGTCTCGGAGGCATCTGAGGGTTTAGAAAAGATGAGATATAAGAATAGAGGGGGTCTAAAGAGAAAACACTACCCATATGCACATGAGGCAAAAGCAAACAATTCACTTCATTCAATCAAACAAAGGCATTCAATCGATCTAGCTATTGCAAGAGTGCTCGGACTACTAAATTTACATGGTGGACTACTACTACTGGTGAGGTGGTCTACTAGAAACATTCTACGGTTGTAGACTCCATGATATCGGCTCTAGCTTCATCAACATAGTCATCATCGCTACTATCTGCTTCCGAGTCGATGTCGTCGATGATGATGTAGTCTTCCGGGCTAATCTCCTTGGGTTCTTCGTCTTCATCTACTGGTGTCGGGCCTCCCATAAATATTCCAATCTTCTTGATCAGGTCGTCATTCTTCTCCACCAATACTTCAATTTCTTCTTCATAACCTTCACGTGTAGCCTTGAGTTCTTCCTCCAGTTCCTTGATTCTAGTATTAGTCTTCTTCAGATCTATCATGTCGGCGCACATCTGATTCTCCTGTCGTCGAATGTGATGGTTTAACTCCTGGATAAAAGCTGCAATTGATCTATCTTTCCTGGTGCTGATCATCTCCCAGTGTTCATCTCGGCGCCCACAAATCTGGTAGATAGTATCCTTGAGATCCTTGCGGTAGACTTCTCCAATGCGTCCCATGGCGATGTGAGCTGCCATACTCTTTCCTAGACTCCAAGTTGGTGCATCAAAAGAAAACTCTATGGGCTTAGTGACTGGCATGAACGTCCTTCCTGGAACTTGAACTTGAATCATCCAGCCCTCTTCTTCAGGTAAAGTGGCGTTGTAGGTTCCCGTGAAGCTTGGTACTCCTATGTTCAGGTATCTAGTGACTTGCTTCAAGTGGCGTCCAAAGGGTGTATCTTCATCTGGTTGGGTGAACTTGTTCCTTGCATCCGCCATCCTAAAGAGTAGAAAAGATGAGAGGTCAGAAGAGAAGAGAGTGGGTAGTGATCTAGGTCTTTTAGCTTAGTGGTCGTGTCCTACAGTCAGCGTGTGCTCTGATACCATCCCTGTAGCGACCAGACCTCAAACAGTCTGATCTCTGTGCTCCGGTGTCATCCCTGGATCAGTAATGCTGACACCACACAGTACTCGAAGGATTTATAGCAGAGTAGCAATCACACACTTATTACATCGAGTGTCTCAAAAGAGAACTTATTACAATAAATATGGCTTAAGGCCATCTAATAACGATAACAGCGGAAGGCTTGGAAGATAAGTGAGTCCATCTACTCCAACGGCATCACTGAGTATAGAGCCACGACCTAAAAACTCCTTATTCATCATCTGAAAAGTCTGCAACATTAACGTTGCAGCCCGAGAACGGGTCAGCACATGGAATATGCTGGCAAGGTAACACATAGGGAGTAATGGAATGAAACAACTATACTATATGCATATTTGGCTGGTGGAAAGCTCTATGGTTACAGTTTTTGCGTAAAGCCCATTTTCCCTACTTCAAAGGAATAAATTTAATTACTATCATG
This sequence comes from Triticum urartu, assembly GCF_003073215.2. Lineage (NCBI taxonomy): Eukaryota > Viridiplantae > Streptophyta > Magnoliopsida > Poales > Poaceae > Triticum > Triticum urartu. Next base: position 428,065,506 of record NC_053022.1, on the reverse strand, counting down.
GTGGTTGTTAAACATTGAGAATGGTTGACAGCATTCTCAATCCCAATTAAGCATCATCATTTAACAAACCCAACAAAATTAACTTTAGAGTAACATGTTGAGATTCACATGATAATCCAGGTACTAGATACTCAAGATGTCCATAACCGGGGACACGGCTAACCACGTAAGAGGACAGGCGGTAGGCGCGGCGGGACTCGGGAGGCCTCGCGCATCAGCACGCGCCGCTCGTGGAGGAGGATGGGCAGCGCCTCCACGGTGGAGGAGAGGAGGAAGCTGAGGCTGAAGGCGAAGAGGCCCAGCCGGAGCGCCAGCCCGTCCGGGTCGGCACGCACGCGGAAGAAGACGCTGCATGCCAAGGCCCAGGCCGCCGACCACCGCCTGCGCCGCCCGCGCCGCGAAGAGCTGCTGCGTGCGGTACATGGTGCGCCAGCAGCGCACTGTCAGCGCCGCCACCTCCGTGGTGCGGCTGCGGTACCCGTGCTCTGGGACCTGAAGGCTGCCGTTGGCAACGCCGGGGCTTTCCCTTTCCTCCTCGTACTGGTCGTTGTCCCAGAGTCAATGCGGCACCTGCTGGAATACTAAAAGCCTGAAAGCAATTCACACGGAGTTGGGTTCATTCTCCTGGGTGAGCCGCCGCCTCCAACGTCGCTGGCCGCCGCCTCCTCAAAATTAGGGTTCTTTGTGCCTTTCATCGGCGCCGGCGCCGGTCCGTTCCGTCTCCGGTAATCTTAAGGCCATGGTGGCAGAGTGAATCTCGGCCCTTGCCGGTGAGAGGGCTCCGTTTTCATATCTTTTTTCGAGCTTTGTTAGGGTTTGTGTCCGAAGGCGAGACGGTGACGGCTCCATAAAGATGGAATAAAGGTCTCCCCGTCTAGTCCCTGTTCCGGTGATGCGTGTAGCATCATCGGTGGGCGTGTGGAGTGTTGGGAACGTAGTAATTTAAAAAAAAAATCCTACGCACACGCAAGATCATGGTGATGCATAGCAACGAGAGGGGAGAATGTCGTCCATGTACCCTCGTAGACCGTAAGCGGAAGCGTTATGAGAACGCGGTCGATGTAGTCGTACGTCTTCACGATCCGACTGATCCAAGTACCGAACGCACGGCACCTCCGAGTTCAGCACACGTTCAGCTCGATGACGTCCCACGAACTCACGATCCAGCAGAGCTTCGCGGGAGAGTTCCGTCAGCACGACGACGTGATGACGGTGATGATGATGCTACCGACGCAGGGCTTCGCCTAAGCACCGCTACGATATGACCGAGGTGGATTATGATGGAGGGAGGCACCACACACGGCTAAAAGATCAACTGATCAACTTGTGTGTCTATGGGGTGCCCCCTTCCCCCGTATATAAAGGAGTGGAGGAGGGGGAGGGGCCGGCCCTCCTAGGCACGCCCCAAGGGGAGTCCTACTCCCACCGGGAGTAGGACTCCAACCCTTCCAAGAGTAGGAGTAGGAGAGAGGGGGAAGGAAAGGGGGGGGGGCGCCCCCCTCCTTGTCCAATTCGGACTAGAGGGAGAGAGCATGCGGCCTGCCCTGGCTGCCCCTCCTCTTCTCCACTAAGGCCCAATAGGCCCATTACACTCCTCGGGGGGTTCCGGTAACCGCCCGGTACTCCGGTATTTGTCTGAACTTGTTCGGAACCCTTCCAAAGTCCAAACATAGTCATCCAATATATCGATCTTTATGTCTTGACCATTTCGAGACTCCTCGTCTTGTCCGTGATCATATCCGGGACTCCGAACTACCTTCGGCACATCAAAACACATAAACTCATATTACCGATCGTGACCGAACGTTAAGCGTGCGGACCCTACGGGTTCGAGAACTATGTAGACATGACCGAGACTCGTCTCCGGTCAATAACCAATAGCAGAACCTGTATGCTCATATTGGCTCCTAGATATTCTACGAAGATCTTTATCGGTCAAATCGCATAACAACATACGTTGTTCCCTTTGTTATTGGTATGTTACTTGCCCGAGATTCGATCGTCGGTATCTCAATACCTAGTTCAATCTCGTTACTGGCAAGTCTCTTTACTCGTTCCGTAATACATCATCCCACAACTAACTCATTAGCTGCATTGCTTGCAAGGCTTATAGTGATGTGCATTACCGAGAGGGCTCAGAGATACCTCTCCGACAATCGGAGTGACAAATCCCAATTTTGATCTATGCCAACTCAACAAGTACCATCGGAGACACCTGTAAAGCACCTTTATAATCACCCAGTTTGTGACGTTTGGTAGCACACAAAGTGTTCCTCCGGTATTCGAGAGTTGCATAATCTCATAGTCATAGGAACATGTATAAGTCATGAAGAAAGCAATAACAATATACTAAACGATTGAATGCTAAGCTAACGGAATGGGTCAAGTCAATCACATCATTTTCTAATGATGTGATCCCGTTAATCAAATGACAACTCATGTCTATGGCTAGGAAACTTAACCATCTTTGATTCAACGAGCTAGTCAAGTAGAGGCATACTAGTGACACTTAGTTTGTCTATATATTCACACATGTACTAAGTTTACGGTTAATACAATTCTAGCATGAATAATAAAAATTTATCATGATATAAGGAAATATAAATAACAACTTTATTATTGCCTCTAGGGCATATTTTCTTCAGTCTCACACTTGCACTAGAGTCAATAATCTAGATTACACAGTAATGATTCTAACACCCATGGAGTCTTGGTGCTGATCATGTTTTGCTCGTGAGAGAGGCTTAGTCAACGGGTCTGCAACATTCAGATCTGTATGTATCTTGCAAATCTCTATGTCTCCCTCCTTGACTTGGTCGCGGATGGAATTGAAGCGTCTCTTGATGTGCTTGGTTCTCTTGTGAAATCTGGATTCCTTTGCCAAGTTAACTGCACCAGCATTGTCACAAAAGATTTTCATTGGACCTGATGCACTAGGTATGACACCTAGATCGGATATGAACTCCTTCATCCAGACTCCTTCATTTGCTGCTTCCGAAGCAGCTATGTACTCCACTTCACACGTAGATCCTTGTCATGTCCGTGATCATATCCGGGACTCCGAACTACCTTCAGTACATCAAAACACAAAAACTCATAATACCGATCGTCACAGAACTTTAAGCGTGCGGACCCTACGGGTTCGAGAACTATGTAGACATGATCGAGACATGTCTCCGGTCAATAACCAATAGCGGAACCTAGATGCTCATATTGGTTCCTACATATTCTACGAAGATCTTTATCGGTCAAACCGCATAACAACATACGTTGTTCCCTTTGTCATCGGTATGTTACTTGCCCGAGATTCTATCGTCGGTATCTCAATACCTAGCTCAATCTCATTACCGGCAAGTCTCTTTAATTGTTCCATAATGCATCATCCCGCAACTAACTCATTAGTCACATTGCTTGCAAGGCTTATTGTGATGTGCATTACCGAGAGGGCCCAGAGATACCTCTCCGACAATCGGAGTGACAAATCCTAATCTCGATCTATGCCAACTCAACAAACACCATCGGAGACACCTGTAGAGATCCTTTATAATCACCCAGTTACGTTGTGACGTTTGGTAGCATACAAAGTGTTCTTTCGGTATTCGGGAGTTGCATAATCTCATAGTCACAGGAACATGTATAAGTCATGGAGAAAGCAATAGCAGTAAACTAAACGATCAAGTACTAAGCTAACGGAATGGGTCAACTCAATCACATCATTCTCCTAATGATGTGATCCCGTTAATCAAATGACAACTCATGTCCATGGCTAGGAAAATTAACCATCTTTGATTAATGAGCTAGTCAAGTAGACCATACTAGTGACACTATATTTGTCTATGTATTCACACATGTATTATGTTTCCGGTTAATACAACTCTAGCATGAATAATAAACATTTATCATGATATGAGGAAATAAATAATAACTTTATTATTGCCTCTAGGTCATATTTCCTTCAGTCTCCCACTTGCACTAGAGTCAATAATCTAGATTACACAGTAATGATTCTAACACCCATGGAGTCTTGGTGTTGATCATGTTTTGCTCGTGGAAGAGGCTTAGTCAACGGGTCTGCAACATTCAGATCCGTATGTATCTTGCAAATCACTATGTCTCCCACCTGGACTTGCTCCGGATGGAATTGAAGCGTCTCTTGATGTGCTTGGTTCTCTTGTGAAATCTGGATTCCTTTGCCAAGGCAATTGCACCAGTATTGTCACAAAAGTTTTTCATTGGACCCGATGCACTAGGTATGACACCTAGATCGGATATGAACTCCTTCTCCTTCATTTTCTGCTTCCGAAGCAGCTATGTACTCCGCTTCACACGTAGATCCCGCCACGACGCTTTGCTTAGACCTGCACCAACTGACAGCTCCACCGTTCAATATAAACACGTATCCGGTTTGTGACTTAGAGTCATCCGGATCAGTGTCAAAGCTTGCATCAACGTAACCATTTATGACAAGCTCTTTGTCACCTCCATAAACGAGAAACATATCCTTAGTTCTTTTCAGGTATTTCAGGATGTTCTTGACCGCTGTCCAGTGATCCACTCTTGGATTACTTTGGTACCTCCCTGCTAAACTAATAGCAAGGCACACATCAGGTCTGGTACACAGCATTGCATACATGATAGAGCCTATGGCTGAAGCATAGGGAACATCTTTCATTTTCTCTCTATCTTCTGCAGTGGTCGGGCATTGAGTCTGACTCAACTTCACACCTTGTAACACAGGCAAGAACCCTTTCTTTGCTTGATCCATTTTGAACTTCTTGAAAACTTTATCAAGGTATGTGCTTGGTGAAAGTCCAATTAGGCGTCTTGATCTATCTCTATAGATCTTGATTCCTAATATATAAGCAGCTTCACCGAGGTCTTTCATTGGAAAACTCTTATTCAAGTATCCTTTTATGCTATCCAAAAATTCTATATCATTTACAATCAACAATATGTCATCCACATATAATATTAGAAATGCTACAGAGCTCCCACTCACTTTCTTGTAAATACAGGCTTCTCCAAAAGTCTGTATAAAACCATATGCTTTGATCACACTATCAAAACCTTTATTCCAACTCCGAGATGCTTGCACCTGTCCATAGATGGATCGCTGGAGCTTGCATACTTTGTTAGCATCCTTTGGATCGATAAAACCTTCAGGTTGCATAATATACAACTCTTCTTCCAGAAATCCATTCAGGAATGCAGTCTTTACATCCATTTGCCAAATTTCATAATCATAGAATGCGGCAATTGCTAACATGATTTGGGCGGACTTAAGCATCGCTACGGGTGAGAAAGTCTCATCGTAGTCAACTCCTTGAACTTGTCGAAAACCTTTCGCAACAAGTCGAGCTTTGTAGATAGTAACATTACCGTCAGCGTCTGTCTTCTTCTTGAAGATCCATTTATTCTCGATGGCTTGCCGATCATCAGGCAAGTCAACCAAAGTCCACACTTTGTTCTCATACATGGATCCTATCTCGGATTTCATGGCCTCAAGCCATTTTGCGGAATCTGGGCTCATCATCGCTTCCTCATAGTTCGTAGGTTCGTCATGGTCAAGTAACATGACCTCCAGAACATGATTGCCGTACCACTCTGGTGCGGATCTTACTCTGCTTGACCTACGAGGTTCAGTAATAACTTGATCTGAAGTTACATGATCATCATCATTAACTTCCTCACTAATTGGTGTAGGAGTGACAGGAACAGATTTCTTTGATGAACTACTTTCCAATAAGGGAGCAGGTACAGTTACCTCATCAAGTTCTACTTTCCTCCCACTCACTTCTTTCGAGAGAAATTCCTTCTCTAGAAAGGATCCATTCTTAGCAACGAATGTCTAGCCTTCGGATCTGTGATAGAAGGTGTACCCAACAGTCTCCTTTGGGTATCCTATGAAGACACATTTCTCCGATTTGGGTTCGAACTTATCAGGTTGAAGCTTTTCACATAAGCATCGCAGCCCCAAACTTTAAGAAACGAAAACTTTGGTTTCTTGCCAAACCACAGTTCATAAGGCGTCATCTCAACGGATTTAGACGGTGCCCTATTTAATGTGAATGCAGCTGTCTCTAAAGCATAACCCCAAAACGATAGCGGTAAATCAGTAAGAGACATCATAGATCGCACCATATCTAGTAAAGTACGATTACGATGTTCGGACACACCATTACGCTGTAGTGTTCCGGGTGGCGTGAGTTGCGAAACTATTCCGCATTGTTTCAAATGAAGACCAAACTCGTAACTCAAATATTCTCCTCCATGATCAGATTGTAGAAACTTTATTTTCTTGTTACGATGATTTTCCACTTCACTCTGAAATTCTTTGAACTTTTCAAATGTTTCAGACTTATGTTTCATTAAGTATATATACCCATATCTGCTCAAATCATCTGTGAATGTGAGAAAATAACGATACCCGCCGTGAGCCTCAACATTCATCGGACCACATACATCAGTATGTATGATTTCCAACAAATCTGTTGCTCGCTTAGTTCCGGAGAACGACGTTTTAGTCATCTTGCCCATGAGGCATGGTTTGCAAGTACCAAGTGATTCCAAAAGTGCATCAGAATGGAGTTTCTTCATGCGCTTTACACCAATATGACCTAAACGGCAGTGCCACAAATAATTTGCACTATCATTGTCAACTCTGCATCTTTTAGCGTCAATATTATGAATATGTGTATCACTACTATCGAGATTCATCAAAAATAGACCACTCTTCAAGGGTGCATGACCATAAAAGATATTACTCATATAAGAAGAACAACCATTATTCTAAGATTTAAATAATAACCGTCTCGCATCAAACAAGATACAGATATAATGTTCATGCTCAACGCTGGCACCAAATAACAATTATTCAGGTCTAAAACTAATCCCGAAGGTAGATGTAGAGGTAGCGTGCCGTCGTGGGTTTGTCACGGCAGATGTCCTCGTGAAAGGACTTAGTCGTGGAGCCATCGCTACGGGTTAGCTTAAAGGGGTTAAACCGGACAAGGGGACACGAGGGGTTTTATACTAGTTCGGCCCCTTCGATGAAGGTAAAAGCCTACGTCTAGTTGTGATTGGTATTGCTAGGGTTTCGATCACCAAGGAGTGAATCCGCTTTGCCTGGCTCTCGATTTGTTGTCTGTCGTCCCTAAACCGCTGTCGGGTCGTCCCTTTATATACACAGGTTGACGCCCGCCGGTTTACAGAGTCCCGAGGCCGGATCATAAACGTGTCCGGCTCGGTCTCTATTCCTTCTACTTACAATACAAGTTACATGAGAAAGTCAGTTTACATCTACAGGCCTTAACTCGCCTTTGGGCCTTGGGCCTTCGTAAAGCTAATCCGGCCACTCCTGGCCGGTTTATGTCTAGTTGTAATATCCCCAACATTAGGCCCCAGATTGGTTTGAACTTGTTCATGTCAATCTTCAACACTTAGAAAAATTCCTCCTTTGCATCTTTACCTTGATCTTGTAAACCGCCGTGTCGTCATATTCCGGGATCATGATAAATCGTCATGACGTCATCTTGTTATTAAAATGATACATCTCACCTTCAGTTAATGAACTTCCAACAATCGAGGTGACCGCTCCTGTTAGGCATCCAATATTTCAGCTCCTCGATTCTCGCGCCTGTTACCTCTCCTTTCCCTTATAAATAGGACCAAGGGTCATTTCCCTTTTTCCCCTCCGTCTCTTCGCCTCTTCTTCCTCCTTGCAACGCCCTGCCTCCGAGCGCCGCCGCCATCATCGAGCTCCGCCGCTGCATCACCAACAATCACTGCATCAACCTGATTGCATCAGAAAGACGCGGCGCATCTCCGCTCCCTGACCTGCTTCTTGTAAGCTTCTCCTCCTTTCTCTGCAGATCCGTTAGGGTTCATGCGAGTTCCTTTTGTTCTCCTCTTGTTCTTCTTCAACCCATAGATAACAGAATTTGATTTTTATATGTTCCGCATAATAGCTACGAAACTCCGTATCTCAACCACTTGATCCAATCTTTAGATACACTGTAACTTGATCTGGACCTTTCGTGAACTGCTTGAAGACCAAGCTTTTGAATCTCAATATTTTTCCTTTTCATAACTTACAGCAGATCCAAAATTTCAATGCAGTCTTGTGAAACCTGTTTTACCTTACTTAGTCGTTTTTGCTGTAGATCTGTCCCTTTTTACCACACAGGCGGTTTACCTTTTAAAAATCAACCTATCACATACCATTAGTCCCCTGGTAAACCGGCAAACCCTTTTACATCCGTTGTGATAGTCCAGTTTTAACAACATGTGTACACCCTTGTTCTGATATGACCTTGTCATTCATTATTGTGTCAGCCTCCGGTTTACGTAATTTCACATAGCTGTATATCTTTATCCCATCGCATCTTGTGTACCACCATGAATGATTTGTAAACCGGTATTTCCTTTTCAGCTTTTCGTTCGCAATGGACAAACAGTTTTACGCTTGCAACTGGGCTCCTTCCCGGGTTACCGAAGAACAGTTGAACGGAATGGTCAATATCGGCACCTTGCCCAAGAAAACTGAGATTCGATGGCGAGTTCCAGGAATAGAGAATCCTCCTACCCCGAGGCAGGGTGAGGTAGTGGTCTTTGTCGACCACATAGGCCGTGGTTTCAAACCGCCCGGGTCGAAGTTTTTCCGAGATGTTCTTGCCAGTTTCCAACTCCATCCTCAAGATATTGGACCCAACTCGGTGTCCAATCTATGCAACTTCCAAGTCTTCTGTGAAGTATACTTACAAGAAGAACCAACTACTGAGGTGTTCCGGGATTTCTTTCATCTGAACCGGCGTACAAAATTTGTAAACGGTCCCAACACTGAGCTTGGTGGCGTCTCTATTCAAAAGCGGAAATAAGTTGAGTTCCCTCATGCCAAGCTGCACAGTCACCCTAAGGACTGGAACCAGACTTGGTTCTATTGCAAGGATACCTCTCCTGAAGATGAGAACCCTCTGCCAGGCTATCGTGACCACTGGCTTTCCAACACTCATCCATTGCCGCAACGTCTAAGTTCTGCGGAACGGGCCGCATATGCCCCTCAACTCGCCAAGCTCCAGGCCTTTATGGCCAACGGTTTATCGGGCGTCGACTTTGTGCGTTGTTGGATATCTTGGAGCATCTTGCCACTAAGCCGTCGCCCCGGTTTAATGTGTGAGTACACCGGTGAATTAGAAGAACCCCAATGCCACATCAACATTCAGTTAACCGATGAAGAGGTCACTGAAGGTGTTAAGAAAATTTTGAATGAATCGGAATCTGTCTGTCACCAAACCGGCTTGAACCCCTTCTACACACAAAATAAACCGCCTGCTGTAAGTGCTATCCTTCCTTTTTATCTTCGACATCTTTTTCTAAATTGTTCAACTCGTAAACTTTCTTCTGTTGGTTTATAAACAGGGTGATGATCCATTTTGGAAGCGGAAATCTGCAGAAAAAGCGGCAAAGCCATCCCGTCCCAAAACAAAAGTTGTCAAGCGAACCTCAAAGCGGAAAACAGCTGAACGTATCAACACGGACCTTGATGAAGATGCAGATGAACCGGAAGTTGAGGTAGAACTTGACTCACTTGGCTCCCTTTTCATGCACCTCATTAACAATGATCTTTATCAGGAGGACGTGGACGGCAGCCAGGCTGATGACGTAGAGGTAATTACCCTTTCCTCCGGTTCAGACTCTATGCCAACACAAAAGACCCGTCAAGCAGTCTGGAAAGTAAGCTCTTTCTCATCCTCTTGCTTACTTGGATCCAACATTTATTTTGAAGATGCAGCAGCACGAGGCTCGCCGGACAACCTGGCATAGCGGCTAACAGGTCACTTCAGCCGGTTTACCCGACACTCTGGTTCGGAAGCGCCGATCTGAGGTCTCCCCCACTTCTGACAATTCTTATCCCAAGGCAGGGTATTTGTAGCGACTAGACCTCAAACAGTCTGATCTCTGTGCTCCGGTGTCATCCCTGGATCAGTAATGCTGACACCACACAGTACTCGGAGGATTTATAACAGAGTAGCAATCACACACTTATTACATCGAGTGTCTCCATAGAGAACTTATTACAATAAATATGGCTTACGGCCATCTAATAACGATAACAGCGGAAGGCTTGGAAGATAAGTGAGTCCATCAACTCCAACGACATCACTGAGTATAGAACCACGACCTAAAAACTCCTTAATCGTCGTCTGAAAAGTCTGCAACATTAACGTTGCAGCCCGAAACGGGTCAGCACATGGAATATGCTGGCAAAGTAACACATAGAGAGTAATGGAATGAAACAGCTATACTATATGCATATTTGGCTGGTGGAAAGCTCTATGGTTACAATTTTGCGTAAAGCCAATTTTTCCCTACCACAAAGAAATAAAAATTATTTAACTATCATGGTAGTTGTTAAACATTTAGAATGGTTGACAGCATCCTCAATCGCAATTAAACATCCATCATTACAACAAAATTAATTTAGAGTAACATGTTGAGATTCACATGATAATCCAGGTACTAGATACTCAAGATGTCCATAACCGGGGACACGGCTAACCATGATTAGTTTATACACTCTGCAGAGGTTTGCGCACTTTTCCCACAAGACTCGATCGCCTCCGTTGGATTTCTCGCACTACATGGTGTTTGAGAAACGGATGACCGAGACACAGTCTTTCAGAAAGCTAGCACCTTACGATGGATAGACCGGTACACCTACTTTCCCCTACATCTGCTAGTCTACCCTGTAAGAGTTCGCACGACTTAATCAACTATGCCAGAGCCCATAATGGCTTGTGGCTGCACACGGAAGTTTCTAGTATGAATAATCTCATGATCCCTTTGAGCCTGGGTGGCGGTCCAAAAGAAAAACAGGCAAGTCCTGGAATACCCAGGTGCCTCAATCCACCCAGATGTGTGTTTAGGTTGCCACCTTAGATAAACCATTAATTAACAATCTCACATCTGTCATGGATATCACTCACCCAATCCACGTCTACTAGCATAGCATGGCATAATAAGCAAACGTAGAAGTAACTCCCAAAGGTTTGATAATAAACAGGTAATAGGTACTACCTCATCTACTTCCCATCCCACAATTTAATTAGATCCTAATCATGCAATGTGTGAGGATTGATCTAATGCAATAAAACTGGGTTGTAGAAAAGGTATGATCAAAGTGTTACTTGCCTTGCTGATGATCCGCGAAACCTAGAGATTCAAAGTAACAGGCGGCGCACTCCGGGTATTCTATCGCAGACAAACAAACAAGCATACAATAAGTACTCATCTAATGCACAGGTAAAACTCAAATAGAAGATCTAACCAGAAAGTTCAACTTAAGAACCCTGGTTTGCAAAAAGAATCAAATCAAACGAAGCAAAAGAAATCAAACGGCGAAAGAAAACAACTTTGTTCTAGTAATCTGGATCTAAGTCAAATTTTACAGTAGCAAAAACTTGTTCAAGTTGATTATTCGGAAAGAGGGTTTCGAGACGAAACTCCAGGCGCTTGAATCGCCTGATTCCGATAAACGAGCGAAAAGTTATACTAAAACGAAAATCGGATCAGAAATCGCGATCAGAAAATAACCGCGGAAAATCCGACGAAAAAGAAAAACGACGAACAGATTAATCGTTAATTAAACTAATCCGAAAATAATTAAAATAAAAAACAATATTAAAATAATAATAAAAATTCGAAAATAAAACCGAAAAAAAGAAAATAATTTTTTTTAAAAAAATCGGCACGGAAGTCGAGGCGGCGGCGAACCTCGGGCGGCGTGTAACTCCGGCGAGTCGGCGGCGGGTCCGGCGGCGGCGGCGGCGGGCTAGGGTTTCGGGCGCGGGCGCGCTTATGGGCTGGGGCGTCGAGTGCCTCGCTATTTAAAGGCGCCCCCGGGCGGAGTCCCGCTCGGGTACGGCCCATAGTCGGTTTCGTTTTTTAAATAATTACGCTCGGAAGAAAAATAAAAAGAAATACTAAACGGACTCCAAAAATCATGAAATAAATTTTCCCGGGTTTCTAAAATCAAGCCCGATAAAGTGAACATTTATTTGGGCCCAAAATACAACTTTGAAAAACGCGTATTTTTTTCCTAAATTCAATTAAAAATACCAAAAAACTCCGAAATAAATCTTATTTGATTTTTTAATTAAATCCTCAATATTTCTATATTTTGGGAAAGTCATTTTATTCCCTCTCTCATATTTTTGTAATAGAAATAATTGATGATAAAATAAATAAAATCAAATGATCCTGTTTACAAAATTTGAGAAAACTCAAATATGTAAATAACGAAATCCCCAACTCTCTCCGTGGGTCCTTGAGTTGCTTAGGATTTTCTAGGATCAAAACCAAAAGAAAAATAAAATATGATATGCATGATGATCTAATGTATAACATTTCAAATTGAAAATTTGGGATGTTACAGCCTTGCTCCATGGTCTTCGTGTAGCTAAGGAAAGGAACTTAAGCCGGGTTCAATGCTTTGGAGATTCTGATCTGGTGGCTCAACAAGTTTCTGGTACTTGGGATTCTAAAGACCCGCTCATGGCGGCTTATAGGCGCGAGGTGGATATTGTAGCAGGTCACTTTAAGGGTTATCAGGTGGAGCACATCGACCGGCGCAAGAATGAAGCAGCGATGCTCTAAGCCGACTGGGATCTCAGCGTAAACCGGTACCACCTAATACCTTTCTAGATATCTTGCATAACTCGTCTGTCAAGTTGCCTACAGAGGAGGATTTAGCTGTTCCTGATCCGGAGGCCCATTTGGTAGCCGTTTTACATGCCACTCCGGATTGGACGGTTCCATATTTGGCGTATCTGAACCGGGGCGAATTACCAGAAGACGAACTTTTCGCCAGGCAGATAGTCCGGCGGTCCAAGTCTATGGTTGTTCACAATGGCGAGTTGCACCGTTCTAGTGTTTCAGGCGTATTCCAACGTTGTGTTTCTCCTGAAGAAGGACAAGAGATTCTACGGGAAATCCATGAAGGGGATTGCGGTCACCATGCCAGCTCAAAGTACTTGGTTGCTAAGGCTTTCTGACACGGGTTCTACTGGTTGACAGCTCATTCTGATGCGGAAGACTTGGTAAAGCGGCGTGACGCTTGTCAGAAATTTTCACGTCGTGCTCATGTTCCTGCTCAGGAGTTACGCATGATCCCCATCACTTGGCCGTTTGCTACTTGGGGGCTTGATATGGTTAGACCCTTTAAGCGTTCTAAGGACAAGAAGACCCACCTGTTGGTGGCAGTTGACAAGTTCACCAAATGGGTTGAAGCGGAGCCCGTCAGTAAATGTGATGCAGCCACGGCGGTTCAATTTCTCAAAAAGATTATTTTTCGTTTCGGTTTCCCACATAGCATCATCACAGATAATGGTACGAACCTTTCTAAAGGTGAGATGGAGGAGTTCTGCCAACGAGAGCACATCCGGCTTGATGTAGCGTCCGTGGCTCACCCCCAGTCCAATGGTCAAGCTGAGAGGGCGAATCAAGAAATCCTGAAGGGTATCAAGCCTCGGCTCATGGTCCCTTTGAAGCGGACGCCGGGTTTTTGGGTGGAGGAATTACCATCTGTGTTATGGAGCATAAATACCACCCCAAACCGATCTACGGGATATACACCCTTTTTCCTGGTTTATGGGGCTGAGGCTGTCCTCCCAAGTGATATTCGTCACGACTCGCCCCGGGTCGCGAATTATGTTGAAGCAGATAACGAGCAAGCACGCCAAGAGGCGCTGGACCTGTTAGATGAGAAGCGAGACATGACTTTGGCTCGGTCGGCGGTTTATCAGCAAGACCTGCGGCGTTATCACAGCTGCTGGGTTAAGACAAGAACCTTTCAAGAAGGCGATTTGGTACTTCAGCTCATTCAAGATCAGACTGATATGCATAAGTTATCCCCACCTTGGGAAGGGCCTTTTGTGGTCAGCAAAAATCTGCACAACGGATCATACTACCTCATTGACGTTCGAGAAGACTCACGTAGCTCTGAGGAGGAGACCCGACGGCCATGGAACATAGCTCTCCTACGGCCTTATTACACTTGAAGCCACAGGCTTTTCATATGTACATATTTCAACAATGTATATATTATGATTAATATAATAAACCGACATCCTTGCTATCAAGCAGGGCCTCCGCCATCTTTTTTTCTTCAAATATCTGTTAACATGGGGGCTTCCTATTCAAACATAGGTGTATTCACCAAAGAGAACATAGCGTTACTACCCTCCTAATGCAGCTATCACGCCACAACAAAGCTTGGGAGCTTCACACCGAAGGGGCCAAAGAGAGTATTGTTGCTACGCACAACTCAAACATAGGCACCCATTGAGCACAGCTCACAAAGTTACTTGGGGGCTCTTTGCGTCAAATACCAAAGAGTTTGAAAGGACCCTTGTAGCTGGGTATCGACCCACGGCTTGGAAGCCTGGTGTATTCACCTAAAATCTCAGGTTAACCTGCCTTCATCAAGTAAGCCACTCCTATCCAGGTAATCCTGGCACGACTCGTCGAACGTTTGACAGTTACTCTCATTGAGACCCTGAACTTGTCAAAGTTAAAACGATGATTGGTTAGTTGGAGGGCCATCTTAAAAGGCTTTGCCAAAATGGTTTAACTCAGTGGCCTGGTAGCCCATGAAAAGCCTCGATTTGGGCCTGGCAGCCCTCGAAAAGCCTCGACTACAGTTTTTTGTTTTCTTTTTTCTGCCAAGTTTTTTTCGTGAGGTCTACGTTAAACCAGAGTTTCTTAACCTGGCATGGCTTATGGATCTTCTGTTAAAGTATACAATTAAAGGTAATTCGGCATCCCTCAAAACCGGTCTGGCTTTGACACTTTGTCTCCAGCAATCGGCCGGTGTTCATCACAACCCGGTTTTATATCATATATGCCAACATGGAATGGTGGAAGTTGGGTTTTCACCTTTTCTTCAAATCACAATTGGTAAACCAACAACAATGTTTTATATCACAGGTATGATTTATTATTGCTGCAACCGTAGTTGCTTACCAAGTTGTGTTGGGTATTTTGACCCGTCCAGTGGTAAACCGCCTGGACAGATTTTCCTTATGCAGGCACAGGGATTGCATAATATTGTAGAAATACATAAGCCAATACTGAAATTCTCATGATAAATCAACACAAAGTGTATTCCGCTACATGAGGGCAACGGATCAAAGTATTTCCACGAGCTCATTACAAGGCGCTTGAAGGCCCAAAATATGGTATTTCCAGCAGAACAAGGTTTCTGGAGCATCACTCTAATTGCCGGATCAAGTCTCATTACCATGTTGATGCGAAGTTGATGGGTCATCTGGCATCGGTTCAGCCTCTTCTTCCCCACCTAGCGGCTGGAAGTTTGTGATGGTCCAGTCAATCCGGGTTAAGGCCTGAAAGATAGCTTCTTCACTGATAAGTTCTGACGGATCAATATCAGGGGCATAAGTGTGCTTACGGATTCCTGGAATAAGATTTTGCGCCTCCGGAATGACAGGGTTAGCCCGTTTGTTGTTGGCATCATAATAAGACCGGTGAACCGTCAAGTTAGCATCTTCTGCCAGCTGACTCGCCAGAGGACGCATTTCCCTTGTCACTCTTTTAAGGGCTGCATCATCAAAATCTGCCCCGTTTTCTTGTGTGCTTGGAAAGCCTTTGGCAAGGTAAACCGGATCCAAGTCAGCTATCCATGCTTTGGCTCGGGTAAGTGCCAACAAAGCGCCGACCCTGGCAGCAGATCGCTTCACCTCTTCTAGCTGTGCTGGTACCATGGATAGCCTTGTCAGAGTATCCTTGATCAGTGTTGGGGCCGGATTGTCATAGGAGGCTGCACAGATAACCCGTTGAGCACCGGTGTAAAGTTGTTCCAGAAGAGTATATGCTGCTTTCAGCTTCATCCGTACATCTGAGCCCAGATGAGTAATGCGGCTCCCTGCAACGGTTTCAGAATTTCATATTTCAACCGGCACCTTACAACATGGGTATTTCAAATACTTTGCTAGGAGTACTTACCAAATACTGCGGAGGTCATGGCGTTCACTTGGCACTTTAACCCAGAAAGCTCTTCTGCCACCGGTTTAAGTGCAGATTCGGCATCTTCAGCCCGTTTCAGCAATGTCCCCTTTTTAGTGTCCCAGTTGGCACGTTCCGTCTTGAATTCTTCTTTCAGTCATTCTATGGAAGTTAAAGCGGCTTGAAGTTCATCTTTGGCTTTGGAAGATTCTTCTTGCTGCGATTTGATAATCTCTTGAAGATCAGCAATCTGCGTCCGTTGATGGTTTATGTCAGCCTGCCAAAATCAAGAGGAGCATTTCAATATTTTATCAAAAGTCCCAAGCATACAACTGGTTCTACACTTGGCACTTGGGGGCTAATGCGGATTAATTCTTTCTTACTACTTATTCAAAGTCCCAAGGATTCATATAAGTTTCAATCCTGGCACTTGGGGGCTAATGCGGATTAATTCTTTCTTACTGCTTATTCAAAGTCCCTAGGACTCATACAAGTTTCAATCCTGGCACTTGGGGCCTAATGTGTGTTTGTTCAAAAAACTTAAAAGTCAACAATGTGCAGCTTGGAAATTCAAAGTCCCGGTTTGTTTTTACAAATTAAACCGACCCTTGGGGCTACAGGATACAAGGCAGTGAAAATACAAAGATAAGGAGGAAAATGTTTACCTCATAACGTTCCTTCATCAGATTTACCAAGTCAGCCTCATTATCTCGACTTGTATAAAGCCGGTTCAAGAAACCGGAATGAAGATCCTGGGCAGAAAGATTAGCATATTTTGACATATCAGTTTCCATCTTCCTCTTTCCCATTGAAATAAACTCATCCTTAGCGGTATGTTTTGCCAAGACAATTGGATCACCCGGAGCGGTATAAGCAGTGCCAGTAACAATAACATCATCGTCTTTGGCTGGGCTTGACGGATTAGCACTTGACTTCAGTGGATCAGCAACCGGACTTGCAGGCATAGCATGTGGACTTGAGGTATCCTCATGTATGGCCGGATCAGCTTCTGGCGGATTAGCATTGATAGTTGGCTCTGGCAGGGTAAAATCATCCATGAGATTATCGAGATTTTTATGAAGATCCTCAGGAGCTTTCTCCGGCTCAACTTCACAGGTAGGGGCGCTGGTCTTGGCCTTCTTACTCAAACGAGCTTGAGCACTAATATTAAAACAAAGATTAGCATGGTCAACTGAGTTATGAAAGAGAAGGGAAGACTGCACACTTACCCAGGGACGGTTTTTAGTGGAGGCAGCTGAGTGGTTGATGAATGGCCAGACGAATTAGAAGATGCCTAATAATTTGAATCAGATGAATTGAGAGGGCATCAGAAGAAACCTTTCAAAAGATAACGTTTTTCAGAAGAACAAGCAACCTTTGGACGACGTTTCCGGTTTGGGGTATGAGGTAAACCGGAAGAAGTGACCTGTTGACCACTGTGCCGGGTTGTGCGACGCCCTTCAGTTTGCTGTGTCTTCAAAGAAAGTTTTTGATCCAAATGAGCAACAGGGTGAGCGCATTTCACTTTTCGAACTGCACGGCGAAATCGTTGAACCGGCACAAGTTCCGAGTCAGAAGAAAAACAAATTACCTCAACATGATCTGCATGGCTGGCCTCCGCATCATCCTGGAAATAATCATTGTCAGTAAAATATATGGATAGAAGTCAAGGGAGTCAAACTTTACCTCTTCAGCCGAGTCATCGACATCTTCTGGTGGTTCTGAAGACTCAACAGTTTTCTTTTTGGCAGCTTTCTTGATGACCTTGGTCTTACTACGAGGAGCCTTAGCTACTTTGTCTTGAGTTTTCTTTTTCCAAAAAGAGCTACTGGCCTATGGGATTGCACAAAGGTATTATTATAGCAGTGTCAAAGCGGAGAAGGATAAGGAAAAGTACAAGGTTAAAATATTTACCCTTGGCGGTTTGTTGGAGGCGTAAAAAGGACGCAAACCAATTTGAGTACATACGGCGAGTGGTTCATCGAGTATTTTCTTTACACTTTCACTGACTTCATCGTCCGTCAGTTCTATCGAATTAAACCGTTGAGGATCATTGGTGTTGCCAGTGTATTCGAACATCAATCCGGGCCGGCGGCTTAAAGGAAGAATGCACCATGAAATCCAGCAATGGACGAGATCAACACTAGTTAAACTGTTGGCAAGAAGAGCCCGAAGTTTGGCGAGTTGAGGGGCATAGGCTTGTCGATCTTTGGCAGGCAATCTCTGAGGTAAAGGGTGATTATTGCTGAGCCGGTGCGGACGGTAGCCCGGCAAGGGATTCTCTTCAGCAGGGGCGGTATTCTGACAATAGAACCAGGTTTGGTTCCAGTCTTTTGGATGGCTGTGAAGTTTGGCGTGAGGAAAATCAACTTCTTTCCTCTTTTGGATTGACACACCGCCAAGTTCAGTATTAGGTCCATCAGAAAATTCCGTCTGGCGGTTTAAGTGAAAGAGATCTAGAAAGAGGTCAACAGTTGGTTCTTCTTGCAGATAAACCTCGCAGAATACTTGGAAATTGCATATGTTGGACACAGAATTTGGTCCAATATCTTGAGGATGAAGTTGGAGCCTGGGAAGAACATCCCGGAATTTTTTTGATCCGGGAGGACTGAAACCTCAAGCTAAATGTTGCAAGAATACAATCACTTCTCCATCTTGAGGTTCAGGGGGGCACTCAGGGCCAGGAACTCGCCAACGGAGGACATTTTTTGAAGCCAAAGCGCCGGTGGTGATATATTCATTGATTTGCGTTTCTATGATCCGAGATGGAACCCAGTTGCAAGCAGCAAATTGTTTCGTCATCTTACAAAGTCTGTAAAAGGAAAATGGACGGTTTACGATTGGCGGTTCATATGTGTTTGTCAAAATGTTAAACCGGCAATTCAAGGTATACGTATGAAGTGAACCGGGCATGGCTGTTCAAAGTCTAGATGGCGGTTTAAGAGAGGGCTAATGACATACGATGGATTATCAACACTAAAGGATAAACCGCCTTTTGGAGGCAGAACCCCAAGCTGGAAATTTGTTAAGTGTGGAACAAACAGGTTTCACAAGTTGCAATTATTATTTTGGATCAGATGATCGCTTTGGAAGGAAAAATTTCTAGACCTAAAACAGTGCAGAGAAGTTCATACACTCAAAGAGGGCTTCCAAACAATGGAAATGAGATCTATTTTTATGCAAGATAAGCGCAAACAATTGCTGCAACAGTTCTACGTTGTTTTTACAATCTAAACAGGGTATTGGAGGTGAAAACTAACAAGGGTTTGCATCGGGCGGCGATGACCGCCGACGAACTCAACAAAAGGTTCCAATGCAGATCTGAGAAGGGGAAGGAGAAGAACTCACGGATGTGGACGAGCTGCGGAGGTTCACCGTCGATTTCTGGTCAGAGTCAGGTCGATGCAGCGGCCTGAGTTGGTGCGGACTGGAAGATCAACGACGGCGGCGGCGGCGATACTTGAGGTCTTCGGGTCGCGAGGAGGAAGACGATACGGTTTGGAAAGGGAGAAAATGGAAGGCGCCCCGGTTTTATTTATAAGGAAGTGGGATAAAACAACAGGCGCAAAAATCGAGGAATCAGAGGCGGCAAAAGAGGATGCAGCTGTCGCCTCGATCTTCGGGAATTAATTAAAGAGAAGGGAATCTTTATAAAACTTTTTTATACAGGAATGATGTCACAATTATTTACTACAGTAACAGAAGATGACGTCATGGTGATTCATCAAAGTTCAAAGGGAGAAGACAATATGGCGGTTTACGAGAATTGTCGGAAGTTCAAGGATTGAAGACTGACATGAACAGGTTCAAATCAATCTAGGGCCTAATGTTGAGCATATAACCACTGAGGGTAAACCGCGCAGGAGGGGCCGATTCACCTTCAGTTATACTGAAGCCCAAGGAAACCCGGAAGATGGCGCTTTACGGATGAAGCTTGGAGGCCCAGAGCCCACAGGCGGTTTAGGGCCCATGATAGTAAACCACCATGATTGTATAAACTTGCATTGTAAGATAAGAAAGAAGAGACCGAGGCGGACACTTGTATGAGCCAGCCTCGGGACTCTGTAGACCGGCCGGGATCCTCCTGAATATATAAAGGGGTGACCCGGCGGCAGTTCAGGGACAGAAAAAACAACAACTCGAAGCCAGACAAAGCGGATTCGCTCCCTGGTCTTTGAAACCCCAGCAATACCAATCACAACTAGATGTAGGCTTTTACCTTCATCGAAGAGGCCGAACTAGTATAAACTCTCGTGTCCCTTGTCCGGTTTAACCCCTTCAAGCTAACCCGTAGTGATGGCTCCACGACTAAGTCCTTCCATGAGGACATCTGCCGTGACAATTCCACGACAGCTGGCGTCCTCGAAGCCTCAAGGAGGACGATAGCGCCGAAGTCAGTCTGTTGATTGGCAAGATTAAGATGCTTGCCCAGTCCGGATTGTCAATAGTTGAGGTAATGACGATCTCCATAGTGCGGGGGGTCCAACCACTCCAGTACAGAGGGCTTCCCATGTGGCACTATAATGGGGAAGATGACGCCTCACGCTATGGTCGGAAGGGCCCAAAGACCCCCGCCGCTTTGGCCAAAATATTGGCCGAACTGTATAAAGGGGAGAAGGAGGAGTTCACCTGTCTCCAATGTCAAGAAGGATTTTCCATGTATAACCCTCCAAGCTGGGTAAGCTCTGACCCTACCATTTTACTCCTCTCCCCGAATTATCTTTGATGGACAGTATCCTATGCACTCATAACAGGAATGGCGAAAAGCTATCAATGGGATCCATAACCCCGCCCCTCAGCTGGAGAGTCACAACCGGGATCTTGACCCCAGATATGAAGAAGATCCGGACATATTTGTGGAGCTCGAGGATGGAATATTCTATCAGACGAGCTACGATGGTACAAAAGTACCTATCATCACCGATTACCCCGGCCTCCTTCCTGCTTCGCATGTAAGTACTTTAAAAGGCACTTTCTTCGAAAGAGTTCCCTTACTATGCCTCACCCACCACACTATTTCGTGTTTCAAAGGGGAGGTTCTCGACATCGCAACGTGCGCCAGAAGCATCTCCGAGGAGAGCGGTGCCCACGCCGAGCACATCTTCGAAGAGGAACGCAAATGACAATACGACAGAACCCTCACCAAAGAGGTAAAACTTTCCTTCAAGGAATACATCCTCTGTTCACCACATCAAATCATGATGTCACTCGCCACATTCTATCAGGAAAAGTATCCGCCGGACTGCGTCCAGGGATCCGGCCGGACGCGCATCGACTAGTCAGGTTTCGGACCCTGCCTTGAGGATGGAGGCTGACACGGGAGTGGCATCGAACTGTCCTTCCATAGAGGGTTCGGACGATATGTCCGTCACGAACTCTAAGGTGGAGAGCACCATGAACCATCATCGTCGGAGGGCCGCGCTTCGTGACCCCGACTTTTCAAAGGAGGCATTTGATGCCTTCAGCTCGGCCGATGCGTACATCCGAGATGCTCGCGATGGTATTTCCAGATCCACGGACCAGCATGGAGAAGAACAGCCTGCTATCTCAGGAGCTAGAAAAGTATCGGGCCCAGCTAACTGCTGCCAATGCCAAACTGGAGAAATCCAAGAAGGCGTCTCCTGGTAATGTTCCCCTCCAGGGACAAAACATAGTGGTATGCCAATAATGATAACATGATTGCTCTCCTCTTAATAGGATCATTAGATCAACTACAAGAGCAACTGAATGCCGCTCGAGGCGGAGAATGAGAAGCCAAAAAACTGCTAGCCGCGGGCGAGCGTGTGCTAACAAAAGTCATGATGGATAAAAACAAGCTCTAGGATTCCAATACCCAACTGGGCGAGGAACTAAAAGATGTACGGGCCTAGCTGGCGGACTCCGTAAAGGAGAATAAAAGGCTGCGGGGCGGCATATTCAGTATGTGGTCGAACTTACCTTCAAATAATTCAGAGATAGAAAGGACTGATAGAGTTATGTCTGCTGGTACGCTGACCAGTTGTCCCGAAGAGGAGATGTACGGGTCTTCCAACGATCTGCTACAAGAGCTGTCGCAGGTGCACGAGCAGGCTCGGCAGGAGATGCAAAGTGTTTCCAAGGCCCTATGGCCATCCGCCTCCCCTCCGAGAAAGTTGGAGGAGCTTATACAAGTATACAAGGGAGCGCGGCAGTGCTTTCGACTGTGGAAGATATTGGCCTGTCGGGAAGGTGCGCGAGAAATTTGGGCCATGGTGAAAATACGGTATACCAAGCTTGATCCAAACCATATGGCTCGGGTCGGACCTCTAGGGTCAGATGGAAAATAAGTTCCCATTAATTTGGTATATGACCAAGTAGAAGTAGCCGCCAAGTATTCCCAGCAGGATTGTAAGTTAGACCGCCTGCTGGACGGCATAGAGGAGGAAATTTTTGAGTCCTAGTGACTATGTACTTTCCTTGACATATGTAGCTCTAGCTGAATTGTAAAAACGATTGTCAGGGCAGATCTTTTCGCTTCGACCTCTGGACCCGAAGGTGCGGAGTGTTTCCGAATACCTGAGCGGTAAAATAGAGCAGGGTATGCGTGGAAACCAGGCGTAGGGGTCATAGTTGCTTGAACAGACAATTTTTATCCAGCTAGTTATGTTATATTACATCATGATTGTAAGAAACATCTTCTAGAGAGAATAGTTCCGTTAAGGGTTCCTTTCCCTGGGTGTGCATGCGTTAAAGTGCATGTCCGAACTGTGATTGGTAACATCACAGTATAGGTAATCATCTGGGGGTTCATAATGGAAGGAATATAAAATATCTTTAGTCCACCGATCAAATATTCTCTTAAGAACGCTAGCTTTCGGCTTCACCCAGTCTGAGGTACACATCCGGATGACCCGGCAGTAACAATCGTAAAGGTGCTCCCTTTATGCCCTGGCCGAACTAACGGGAACGTAGGGCATAAGCACAGGAGCCAGGCAGCCCATCTTGGCCAAAACTTAAGTCATATCGATGCATATAATGGCGAAGAAAAGGTACATATGGGAAAAATGCATATGTGATGAGCTTGATGCTCAGAAAATAAGAATAAGCTTCTGTCCGAGAAGCCCCTAGGTATAATGGAGGTACATGTTTAGGGATGTGTACATCACAGGTGCGCTGTTTAGCCGTTCGAAAGCTTTAAGTCTTAGAAAAAAAGAAGAACGAAAAGAGAGGAAAGAAAAATAAAGGAAACAATAGGGAGAAGGAGATGAACGAATAGTTCGACGCTAGGCGTAGAATCTTCGGAGTCTGGCCGCGTTCCAGTGGTTCGGCTCTAGGCGATTTTCTGATGCAGCATGTAGGCGGTACGCTCCTCCAATGAGAACTTTGTCAATTATGAAGGGACCTTCCCACTTGGGCTTGAGTTTGTCCTTTTTCTTCTCCAGTAAGAGTTGAACGAGTTCGCCAACATTATAAGTCTTGACCCGTACTTCTCTACTTTGATATCTGCGGGCCTGATGTTGGTAAAATGCGGAACGGGCTTTTGCAACATCGCGGTCTTCCTCCAGGGCATCTAGGCTGTCCTGCCAATCAAGCTCAGCCTCTCTCTCTTCGTACATGCACACTCAAGGTGAGTCATGAATAGTATCGCAGGGCAACACAGCCTCCGCGCCATACACCATGAAGAAAGGTGTATATCCAGTAGTGCGGTTAGGCGTGATCTGCAGCCCCCAGAGTATGGAGTCGAGCTCCTCAACCCAGTGCTTGTCTGATTCTCTCAAAGATCGCATTAGTCTGGGTTTGATGCCGCTCATAATAAGACCATTGGCCTGTTCGACTTGGCCATTTGTTTGTGGGTAATAGACAGAGGCGTAATCGAGCTTAATGCCCAAATTAGCACACCAAGTTTTCACCTCATCGGCTGTGAAGTTGGAGCCGTTATCGGTGATGATGCTGTGTGGAACACCATAACGGTGCACCACGCCGGATATGAATTCTATCACTGGCCCTGCCTCGGCCGTTTTAACCGGTTTGGCCTCTATCCACTTAGTGAATTTTTTCCACCATGACTAGCAGATACTTCCTCTTATGGTTTCCTCCTTTAAGGGATCCGACCACATCGAGCCCCCAGACCACGAAATGCCAAGTGATGGGGATCGTTTGTAGAGTGGTGGGGGGCATATGGCTTTGGTTGGAGAAGAGCTGGCATCCGACGCAGTGTTGGACCAGGTCCTGTGCATCTTCTCAGGCCGTCGGCCAGTAAAAACATGTACGGAAGGCCTTGCTAACAAGGGCCCGAGCTGCGGCGTGGTGCCCGCCGAGACCGGCATGAATTTCAGCCAAGAGCTGCCGCCCCTCTTCCTCGGAGATACATCTTTGAAGAACTCCGGTAGCGCTTTTCTTGTAGAGATCTCCGTCGTGAACCTTGTAGGCCTTCGAACGCTGGACAATGCGGCGAGCCTCATTCTGATCCTCCGGGAGTTCTTTCCTATTAAGGTAGGCCAAGAAGGGTTCAGTTCATGGGGCAATGACTGCCATGATGAGGTGGGCCGATGGTGTTACTTCGGTGGCTGAGCCGCCGATGATATCGTTGTGTTCGGAATCTGGGGTTGTGTTCGGATCCGGACTGGTGTTGCCGCTCTTCCCTTGCCACACCACGGATGGCTTAAAAAGCCTTTCCAGAAATATGTTAGGTGGGACGGGGTCGCGCTTAGCGTCGATGCAAGCAAGGACGTCCGGCGCTTGATTACTTTCTCGGGCCACGTGATGAAACTCGAGCCCCTCGAACCGAGCCGGCATTTTTAGGACGGCGTTGCGATAAGCCGCCATCTTCGGATCTTTGGCATCAAAATCTCCATTTATTTGAGATATTGCGAGGTTTGAGTCCCCGCGCACTTCCAGGCGTTGTATGCCCATGGAGATAGCCATCCGGAGACCATGCACTAAGGCCTCGTATTCGGCTGCATTATTGGAGTATGTGTATACTATTTGGAGCACATACTGGACTACGTCTCCAGTGGGGGACGTTAAAACGACGCCCGCTCCTAATCCTGCCAGTATTTTGGAACCATCAAAATACATAACCCAGTTGGAATATGTGTCATACTCTTTAGGGAGTTCGGCCTCTGTCCATTCGGCGACGAAGTCCGCTAGTACTTGGGATTTGATGGCTCGACGCGGTTTGTATGTTATGTCGAATGGAAGGAGCTCAATGGCCCATTTGGCTATCCGGCCCGTAGCATCGCGGTTGTTCATTATATCATCGAGTGGTACTTCGGAAGCCACCGTGATAGAACATTCTTGGAAGTAGTGTCGTAGCTTCCGAGATGCCATGAAGACCGCGTATGCTATCTTTTGATAATGAGGGTACCGGGATTTGCATGGTGTGAGGATGGTGGATACGTAGTATACCGGCTTCTGAAGTGGGAATTTGTGTCTGTCCTGCTCTCGCTCCACGACGAGCACGGCGCTCACCACCTGGTGTGTTGCTGATATGTATAATAACATGGGTTCGCCGACGTTCGGTGCGGCCAGGATTGGGTTGCTCGCAAGAAAGGTTTTTATTTCTTACAATATGGCTATTGCCACATCCATCCACTCGAAGTGATCGGTGTGCCGGAGGAGACGATACAGTGGCAATGCCTTTTCTCCTAATCTGGAGATAAAGCGGCTTAAAGCTGCCACGCATCCTGCGAGCTTTTGCACCTATTTAAGGTCCGTTGGCGTAGCCAATTGTGACAAGGCTCTGATTTTGGCTGGATTTGCTTCAATTCCTCTATTGGAAACGATGAAGCCTAGCAGATTTCCGGTAGGGACGCTGAAAACACACTTTTCCGGATTGAGCTTGATGTCATATGCATGGAGGTTGTCGAATGTGAGACGTAAATTGTCTATTAGTGAGTCGACGTGCCTAGTTTTAATGACAACGTCGTCCATGTATGCTTCAACTGTCTTGCCGATCTGTTTCTCCAGGCATGTTTGAATCATGCGTTGGTAGGTGGCCCCGGTGTTTTTGAGCCTGAAGGGCATGTGGTTGAAACAGAATGGCCCCTATGGGGTAATGAATGCCGTTGCGGCTTGATCGGACTCCTTCATTTTGATTTGATGGTATCCGGAATATGCGTCGAGGAATCATAGTGAGTCATGTCCTGCGGTGGCATCGATAATTTGGTCGATGCGGGGGAGGGGGAAGGGATCCTTAGGGCATGAATTCCCAGAAGGGTTTAAACTCGTGAATATCGAATCATATGATGGAACAACTGATCCCGTGGTATGGATCGAGGATTTCCTTCTCCATATCCACATGGCCCGCGGAGATGACCTTCATGCCATCAAATACCTCCCGTTAAAACTCAAAGGTCCAGCTCAGCACTGGTTAAACAGTCTGCCCGAAAACTCTATTGGCAGCTGGGAGGATTTGGAAGACGCCTTCTGCGACAACTTCCAAGGTACATATGTCCGACTACCAAACGCCGATGACTTAAGCCATATAGTTCAATAGCCTGGAGAGTCCGCCAGGAAGCTCTACAGTAGGTCCTTAGTTAAAAAGAACCAAATCGTCGACTATCCGGATGCGGAAGCCCTAGCGGCCTTCAAACACAGCGTCCAGGATGAGTGGCTCGCCCGCCACATCGGTCAAGAAAAACCAAAATCCATGTCAGCCCTTACCGCTCTGATGACCCGCTTTTGCACGGGAGAAGATAGCTGGCTCACTCGTAGAAGCAACAGCGCCAGCGATCCGGGCACTTCCGAAGTCCGAGACGGCAATGGCAAACCATGACGGAGCAAACACAAACATCATAATGATAAAGAAAGAACTCATGACACATCGGTCAACGCCGGATTCAGCGGCTCCAAACCCGGTCAACGGAAAAAGCCTTTAAAGGCAAACAGAGACGGACCATCCAATTTAGACAAGATATTGGATCGGCCCTGCCAGATTCATGGCAACCCCGATAAACTAGCTAATCACACCAATAGAAGCTGTTGGGTCTTCAAGCAGGCCGGCAAGCTCAACACCGAACACAAGGGGAAGAGGCCGCCCGGTGATAGCGATGAAAAAGAAACTCACCAACCTAATACCGGGGGTTAGAAGCAATTTCCCCCTGAGGTAAAAACAGTGAACATGGTATACGTGACACACACCCCTACAGGGGAGCATGAGAAGCACTCCCTCCGGACAGAGGATCATACTACGTTTCCTTCAGCTGGAGTACAAAGCGGTCTTATTAAACCACATACCTTGTCGGCCATTAAGCCGCCGGTCTCCATTCAGCAAAACCGACCAATTCTGGAGCCGGACTAGCAGTTCAGCTTTCGCCATCCGCCTCATACACCCGTGAAATCTGTACTGCGCATACATAACTATGCACTTAAAATACCATGGGCATCGGCGGAAGCACAATACGGACGGGCCTACAAACACTCCCATACCCTCCTTCTTTTCTTTTCTAACCACTCTTTCTTTTTCATTATCCTTTTCCATAGGTGACTCGCAGGCTGGTCATCTCACCGACTCTATCGGAGTTCCGGTTTGTATATTTATCCAAAAGCCACTCCCTTTAGGGAGCTCCTTCATCGAGGAAAGGCGGCGCAGACGTGCGACAGGAGGTCCAAAACACCTTTTTGTAGACCGCACTCTCTATTTTGCGAGCCTGTAAAGTGCTTCTACCTCAACCGTCGATCCTTGGCATGTCAAATAGCCGGGGTCATGGCGTTAGTATATACAAAACAACAATTGGCATATCACTCAAGTTCTAGTGAATATTATCAGTATCAAGTATTCACCTTTCTCTAAAAAACTGCATTTTTCTCCTTGTGTTATTTCACACGCCCCTACATAACTCGCCAGGGGCTCGATATGGGAACAAAATAATTTGGCAACAAGTCCGAACAGCTTTATAGCATACTTCGGCGTCGCGAGTTTGGCCTTATATGCATCAGCTCCGAATCATGTCTTAGGTCAATAGTTGGGTTTCCCGGCTCCTGTGCTGGCTACCTTACGTTCCGCTCTATCGGCTAAGGTAGTAAAGGGAGAACTACTGCGATTGTGTTTCTGGTTCATCTTGTCAAACACCTCAGTAGAGAAAGCCGAAAACTGACTGTCATGATGCGATGAGAGCTGGTCAACCACTTGACGACTTATCATAATCTTTCGCGATTCCCCCGTATTACACGAAGGACCTTTCTTCAGGTCATACGTGTACATGCACCACATTGGGATAACCGCATACATACCAGGGTTTATATTGACTCACCATAAAACTCCTATCGCTAAGTGAAAGTGTTAACGCCCAATAGTCCGATTGCCTCATTCACCGCATTGACACCTCCTTCACCGACCAAGACGTTGGGTTAAGAGTGATCAAGTGCTTTTCCGAACACCCCCGTATTTCCTACGAGGGGGCTGAAGCCGACGACTGGAAAACTTTCAGATTATACAGAAACGGCCGCACAGGAGGAACCAAAAGCTTTTAAGCAAATATCATAATATTATCATATTGTCTTTTACAATTTCAATACATTTCATTCGAATATCATATCTTTCGAGCACTGGCCCTCTATCAAGCGGGCACCCTCTAAGATGTCCTCGAAATAATGTTCGGGTGCGTGATGGTCCTTACCCTTGAGGGGACTCCTCGCTGCAATGTCGGTGGCCTTCATCTTCGCCCAATATGTTTTGCCACGGGCAAAGGCCATCTGTGCACCTTCAATGCATGTTGAACGCTTAACAGCATCGATAGCGGCACCGCATCCACAAGCCGCTGCACCAAACCGAAGTAACTATTTGGAATGGGCTCACTAGGCCACAGCCAGACTATGACGTCCTTCATGGCAGAACCGGACATCATGTGGAGCTCGGCCCACTGGGCCATCTGTTCATTTAGAAACAGCGGACGCTTTGGTGTGCCGAACTGTGACCAAAAAAGCTTCTACGTGGCACACCCTTCCTACGCCTGGTAAAATTGCGCCGCATCGAAGGCGCTCTTCGGCAGGTCCAAGAATGTGTTCGGAGAGCTCCACATTTGATTAAGCGGGGAATACTTCGGATCACCGAAATTTGTCTGTAATGAGAAATTCTTACCATCCACTACCTCCCCATCTTGCCGGATCTCTCCCCGAGCCGCTCTAGACTTAGATCGTGCTTCTTTCGCCTCTTGCAAGGCCTTGTCGAGATCGGCCGCTTTGGCTTTGTTATCCCTCTCAGGAATTCACACTGGACAATGGTTTCCTCTAGCTTGCACGCCATGATATAAATTCTCTCCTCACACCGGCGCCGAGCAGCCTGTTCGGTTTTAACTCATCAGCTGCCTTATTGGCAGCCCAATTACTCATCCGGGCTTGTTCCTTGGCAAGGACAAGCTCAGCCCGAAGGGCCTCCATCACAGCAGCACCATCTGCAGTTATGCGTGTCTCAGTATACAATTCTAGCTTCGCGCTCATGTTATCATACATACATATACCGAATGCCCCAAAAACATACCTTGCGCCTCATCAAGCCGCCTGTTGATAAGCATGATGTCATCATCCACCTCATCAATCTTCCGCTGCAGATCTGCAACCTCTGCGGATCGGGCAGTAGCAGGGGAGGTAACAGCCTGTGTTCCAAGTAGTCAGATTATTTCCTGGATATATCTTTTTGATCCTCTAATTGCCTCCCTTGGGAAGCCAATCAGAGTCACATGGGCTACTATCTATACACAGGAGTATTTTGTGAATGAAACACAATTGAAAGCATTACAATACAAACCTCAAAGCCTCATTCAATCCACTTTTCGTGGACAGGACCTTTTCAACCACCGTACCCATCAAGGTACAATGGTCCTCGGAGACGGACGCCTGTCGCAGCACGTTCGTCAATATATCCGGCGCTTCTGGATCTCCGGAAGCTGCTGTAGCAGCACGGCCTCCCTTCGAAGGGTAGGGGGTCCCGAACTGTGCGTCTGAGGTTGATGGTAACAGGAGACGGGGGACATAATGTTTACCCAGGTTCGGGCCCTCTCTATGGAGGTAATACCCTACTTCCTGCTTGATTGATCTTGATGAATATGAGTATTATAAGAGTTGATCTACCACGAGATCGCAATGGCTAAACCCTAAAAGTCTAGCCTGTCTGACTATGATTATGAGGACATGTCTCTACGGACCTAGCCCTCTGGTTTATATAGACACCGGAGGGATCCAGGGTTACATAAGGTCGGTTACAGAGAAAGGAATCTTCATATTCGGTCGCCAAGCCTGCCTTCCACGCCAAGGAGAATCCCATCCGGACACGGGTAGAGTCTTTGGCCTTTGTATCTTCACAGCCCATCAGTCCAGCCCATGTCTAATAGGTCGGACGCCCGAGGACCCCTTAGTACAGGACTCCCTCAGTAGCCCCTGAACTAGGCTTCAATGACGAGGTGTCCGACACGCAGATTGTCTTCGACACTGCAAGGCGGGTTCCCCTTTCCGAATACTCCAAGATAGTCTTCGACCGTAATGAACATGTCCGGATCTGCAACACAAGTACCACACACAACCGCAGAGAATATAATATTTGCATGAGTCCAATCTACTGACAACTTTTTTGTAACGTGACGTCACGTTTGTTCGGTCATTATTTCGAACCATTTCTGGTTCTGCTGTTCCATGTTTCGAGGCATAGTTTTTATTGGCACGTCTTGTCGAAGCAGAGATCGTGTCCCCTTATCACGGGATTCTCATCAATATGAGCGTGGATAACCCAACCCTTCCATTGGTATGATTCCTTAGGAATAGGCAGGTTTTCAGGCTTAGGTGGAGGCGTTCGATATCCGTTGCCTTTATAAAGGAGCCAAGGGCCGCCTTGTTTTGCGCCAACCTTTTCCTTAGCCCTTCCAACTTCGAGTTCTAGCACCCAAGGCTTGACTTCATCGCTTAAAGCTTCCCAATCATGTCCGGACCCAGCCCACAGGGCCGATGGGTGGCCTCCTTTGTTACGGAGGAGGACATCACGAAGCTTCGTGCAACCATATACCTGACCGCAGAGATCCCCCACAGGCTTCCAGCTCGAGGACATGTTATTCCTACTCCCAGATCCGGCGAGAGGGTCGTATTCATCTCCCACTTCTTGCGAGGGCTAGGATTCACTCTTCACCCCCTTCGTCCGGGGGCTCATGTTTTACTACGGACTAGATTTTCACGATCTAGCCCCAGATTCTCTCCTTTACATCTCGATGTTCATTATCACGTGTGAGGCCTTTCTCCGCATTCCCCCACTGTCGGTGTCAAAACCGGCGGATCTCGGGTAGGGGGTCCCAAACTGTGCGTCTAAGGTCGATGGTAACAGGAGACAGGGGACACGATGTTTACCCAGGTTTGGGCCCTCTCTATGGAGGTAATACCCTACGTCCTGCTTGATTGATATTGTTGAATACGAGTATTACAAGAGTTGATCTACCTCGAGATCATAATGGTTAAACCCTAGAGGTCTAGCTTGTATGGCTATGGTAATGAGTATTCGGCCTATCTACGGACCTAGCCCTCCAGTTTATATAGACATGGGAGGGATCTAGGGTTACACAAGGTCAGCTATAGAGAAAGGAATCTACATACTTGGCCGCCAAGCTTGCCCTTCCACGCCAAGGAAAGTCCCATCCGGACACAGGTGCAGTCTTCGGTCTTCGTATCTTCATAGCCCATCAGTACGGCCCGTGGCTAACAGGCCGGACGCTCGAGGACTCCTTAGTCCAGGACTCCCTCAGTAGCCCCTGAACCAGTCTTCAATGATGAGGTGTTCGGCACATAGATTATCTTCGGCATTGCAAGGCGGGTTCCTCCACCGATGACTTCCGAGTAGTGTGCTCGGCCTTCCATTTAATGTTGTACCCCTCGGCTTCTGTGCATCAAGAACTTTAGTTTCCACGTGTCGAGCGAATGCGAGAGGTCAGGGTATTTTTTGCATATACCACCCCGAACGTACCACAAAGGTGCTTATTTAAGGAGAATAGATCTCAGATCCATCCCACACCCCGCGAAAAATCCTCAAAGTTTGCTAAGAAAAAACCACTCCAACATGGCTAGCGCTCCCAGCTCTTCCTCTCGTCCCCACGACTCCAAAGAGGGTGATTGGGGGAGATGTTCCGTATCCCACAGTCAGCTGGCGAAGCTGCAAACACAGGGCTTTCTTCCCCCCATAGACTTGGCCCCGTACGAGAAGGGATGACGTCCTTCAAGGGCGGAGCTCAAATGGAGAACTTCCCCAATCCGTCCAGGGGAGAACGAGTATGCTTCGTCCCCTTCTTGTTAAGAGGTGTCGGATTTCCGATCCATCCCTTCCTCCAAGGTCTGCTGGAGTATTATGGCCTCCAACTGCACAGTCTCACTCCCGCCTCTACCCTTCATATTGCGGGTTATGTCGCTCTATGCGAGCTATTCCTGGGCTGCGAGGCCCATTTCGATTTATGGAGAAGATTGTTCTGCCTCATCCCTCGCAATCAAGGTGGGTCAATTTTTGAAGTGGGAGGAGCCGAAGTGTGGCACATCACGGGGACCGGATACCTGTCCGGCACGCCGAAGAAAGCTCCCAAAGAGTGGCCTTCCGAATGGTTCTATATCGACGATGTCGCTCTACCTGACCCTGTCCGCATGGGCCTCCCTGAGTTTTCAAATGCCCCACTGAAGAAGCGCCATAGCTAGCGTCCTCGGAGCCTCGAGGAAGAGGATAGTGCAGAGATCATCCTGCTGCTGGGCAAGATTAAGATGCTTGCCCAGTCTGGATTGTCAATAGTTGAGGAATGGCAATCTCCATAACACGGGGGGTCCAGCCACTCCAATACAGAGGGCTGCCCATATGGCATTATAATGGGGAAGACGACGCCTCACGCTATGGTCAGAAGGGCCCGAAGACCCCCGCCGCCCTGACCAAAATACTGGCCGAGCTGTATAAGGGGTAGAAGGAGGAGTTCACCTGTCTCCAATATCGAGACGATTTTCCATGTATAATCCTCCCAGCTGGGTAAGCTTTGGCTCCACTATTTTACTCTTGTCCCTGAATCATTCTTGACAGGCAATATCTTATCCGCTTATAACAGGAATGGCGAAAGGCTGTCGAGGGGATCCATGACCCTGCCCCTCAGCCTGAGAATGGCAACCTGGATCTTGACCCCGGATATGAGGAAGATCTGGACATATTTGTGGAGCTCGAGGATGGAATATTCTATCAGATGAGCTATGACGGTACAGATGTACCCATCATCGCCGATTACCCCAGCCTCCTTTCTGCTTCACATGTAAGTAATCCGGAGATACCTTGTCTAAGAGAGTTTTCTCATTCCTCCTTACCCACCGCACTGTCCTATGCTCAAAAGGGGAGGCGTTCGGCGCACCATGCTGCCCCGGGGGTATCTCCGAAGAGAGCGTCCCCCACACCAGTCAAGCCTTCGAAGAGGAAGGAAAATGAAGAGGAAGGAAAATGAAGGCAGTCACATCAAAGAGGTATGAATTTGCAAATATGCACCTTGGCAGTCACATCCAACTGTGACCTTTTCGTTTACCCTGTATTAGGAAAAAGGTGTGCCGGACTATATCCGGGGGTCCGGCCAGTCATACTTCCCGCAGCCAGGATCCAGATCCCGCCGTGAAGATGGGGGCTGATGCGGGGGTGATGCCAGACTGTCCTCTAGCTGCGGATGATGTATCCATCACCAACTCGGAAGTGGAGAGTGCCATGAATCATCAGTGCCGCAGGGCCGTTTTACAAGACCCTGGCTTTTCAGAAGAGGCATTTAACACCTTCAGCTTGGCTGATGCATATATCCGTGCTGCTCGAGATGGGCTTAACAGAGCCACAAAGCATCATTTAAAAGATGTGCAGGTAAGTTTACTTTGTCTGACTATGATAACCATATGCCAGTAGCCCCCGAGACTTAAAGTAGTTGGGACAACGGATTTGAGGATCACTGCATGACCAGGTTCTGTTGGAGAAGAATGACGTGCTAGCCCAAGAGCTAGAAAAGTGCCGGACGCAGTTAAACACAATGACCGTCGAACTGGAAAAATCCAAAGCGGCGTCTTCCGGTGATATTTCCCTCCATCGAGAAACAGTTATTGCATAGCGACCGTGTTAACACTACAGATTTCTCTCATAATAGGATCATCAGATCAATTGGAGGAAAAAGAGTCGAAAAGACTGCATGCCGCAGGCAAGCGGGTTTTGACCCGTGTCAGATAGGAGAAAAACAAACTCCAAGATGCAAACACCCAGCCGGGCGAAGAGCTGAAGGATGTGCGGGCCCAGCTAGCTGACTCCGTGAAGGAGAACAAAAAACTGCGAGGCGGCATATTCAGTATGCGACCGTATTTACCTTATAACAATTTGGAAGTAAAAGTAGCTCATATAGCTGTGATTGCAGGTATATTGACGGGTCGTCCCGAAGAGGAGGTGTCCGGATCATCAAGTGATCTTCTGCAAGGGCTGTCGTAGTTGCACGAGAAAGCTCGGCAGGCAATGCAGAGTGTAGCCAAGGCCTTATGGCCATCCGACTCCCCTCCAGGGAGTATGGAGAAGCTTGTAGAGATGTTCAAGGGAGCGCGGCGGCGTATCCGACTATGGAAGATATCGGCCTGAAGAGAGGGTGCGCGAGAGGCCTGGGCCATGGTAAAAACACGATATACCAAGCTAGATCCGAATCACATGGCCCGGGTTGGACCGCTAGGGTCAAATGGGGAAGAAATTCCCGTTAGTTTAGTATATGGCCAAGTGGAGGTGGCTGCTAGATACTCTCAACAGGATTGTAAATTAGACCGCCTGTTGGATGGTATAGAGGAGGAAGTTTTTAAGTCCTAAGTGACTATGTATTTTCCATCTAGCTGGATTGTAAAACAATTTTCATGGCCGACCTTTTCGCTTCAATCCCTCGACCCGAAGGTGTGGAGTGTTTCGAATACCTGAGCGGCAAAATAAACCGGGGTATTGATATGTCCATTTTGCATCATGCTTTTATATTGATATTTATTGCATTATGGGCTGTTATTACACATTATGTCACAATACTTATGCCTATTCCCTCTTATTTTACAAGGTTTACATAAAGAGGGAGAATGCCGGCAGCTGGGATTCTGGGCTGGAAAAGGAGAAAATATTAGAGACCTATTCTGCACAGCTCCAAAAGTCCTGAAACTTCACGGAAGACGTTTTCAGAATATATAAAAAATACTCAGCGGAAGAAGTTCACCAGGGGGCCACACCCTGCCCACAAGGGTGGGGGCTCGCCCTACCCCCTGGGTGTGCCCCCTACCTCGTGGGCCCCCTGGTGGCCCTCCGGTGGCCATCTTCTGCTATATGAAGTCTTTCGATGGGAAAAAACATAAGCCATCTTCTTGAACGAAACTCCGCCGCCACGAGGTGGATCCTTGGCGGAACCAATCTAGGGCTCTGGCGGAGCTGTTCTGCTGGGGAAACTTCCCTCCGGGAGGGGGAAATCATCATCATCGTCATTACCAATGCTCCTCTCATCGGGAGAGGGCAATCTCCATCAACATCTTCATCAGAACCATCTCCTCTCAAAACCCTAGTTCATCTCTTGTATCCAATTCTTGTCTCCAAGTCCGGGATTGGTGCTAGTAGGTTGCTAGTAGTGTTAATTACTCCTTGTAGTTGATGGTAGTTGGTTTATTTGGTGGAAGATCATATGTTCAGATCCTATATGCATATTAATACCCCTCTGATTATGAACATGTTTATTCTTTGTGAGTAGTTACGTTCGTTCCTGAGGACATGGGAGAAGTCTTGCTATTAGCAGTCATGTGAATTTGGTATTCGTTCGATATTTCGATGAGATGTATGTTGTCTCTCCTCTAGAGGTGCTATGTGAACATCGACTACATGAAACTTCACCATTATTTGGGCCTAGAGGAAGGCATTGGGAAGTAATAAGTAGATGATGGGTTTCTAGAGTGACAAAAGCTTAAACCCTAGTTTATGCGTTGCTTCGTAAGGGGCTGATTTGTATCCATATGTTTCATGCTATGGTTAGGTTTACCTTAATACTTTTGTTGTAGTTGTGGATGCTTGCAATAGAGGTTAATCATAAATGGGATGCTTGTCCAAGTAAGGACAGTACCCAAGCACCGGTCCACCCACATATCAGATTATCAAAGTACCAAACATGAATCATATGAGCATGATGAAAACTAGCTTGACGATATTCCCATGTGTCCTCGGGAGCGCTTTTCTCTATATAAGAGTTTGTCCAGGCTTGTCCTTTGCTACAAAAAGGATTGGGCCACCTTGCTGCACTTTATTTACTTTTGTTAATTGTTGCTCGTTACAAATTATCCTATCACAAAACTATCTGTTACCACTTATTTCAGTACTTGCAGAGAATACCTTGCTGGAAACCGCTTATCATTTCCTTCTGCTCCTCGTTGGGTTCGACACTCTTACTTATCAAAAGTACTACAATAGATCCCCTATACTTGTGGGTCATCAAGACTCTTTTCTTGCGCCGTTGCCGGGGAGTGAAGCGCCTTTGGTAGGTGGAATTTGGTAAGGAAAATTTTATATAGTGTGCTGAAATTTACTATCACTCATTACTATGGAAAGTAATCCTCTGAGGGGCTTGTTCGGGGTATCTTCACCCCGACCAGTAGAGCAAAGAGTTGCTGCTCAACCTACTGAACCTACTGAAAATGAAAATGTCTGCTTTGAAATTCCTTCGGGTATGATAGAAAAACTGCTGGCTAATCCATTTGTAGGAGATGGAACAAAGCATCCTGATGAGCACTTAATATATGTGGATGAAGTTTGTGGATTATTTAATCTTGTAGGTGTACCCAGAGATGTTGTTAAGAAGAAGGTCTTCCCTTTATATTTGAAGGGAGATGCATCGACATGGTATAGGCTATGTGATGATATGGGGTCATGGAATTACAAACGATTGAAATTGGAATTTCATCAGAAATTTTATCCTATGCACCTTGTTCATCGTGATCGCATTTATATATATAATCTTTGTCCTCGCGAAGCAGAAAGCATCGCTCAAGCTTGGGGGAGGCTTAAATCAATGTTATATTCATGCCCCAATCATGAGCTCTCAAGAGAAATGATTATTCAAAATTTTTATGCTCGACTTTCTGATAGCAATCGCACCATGCTTGATACTTCTTGTGTTGGCTCTTTTATGATGAGGGCTATTGAATTCAAATTGGATTTATTGGAAAGAATTAAACGCAACTCTGAAGATTGGGACCTCAACAAAGGTAATGAGTCAGGTATGACACCTAGGTTTGATTGTGTTAAATCTTTTATGGATACCGATGTTTTCCGTAAATTTAGCACTAAATATGGACTTGACTCTGAGATAGTAGCTTCTTTCTGTGAATCTTTTGCTACTTATGTTGATCTCCCCAAG
>NC_053022.1:427921210-428027025 GCF_003073215.2 Triticum urartu | reverse complement strand
ATGAGCCAAAAAGATAGTAGCGGCATGCTTAACAGAGGAATGCTCGACATTAGAAAATTCTAGGAAAACTCTTTGTATAGATGGGTGCATATGCATAAATTGCCTTCCAAGTTCAACGATAAGCATAGCAATAGCGTCCGCAAGACTACTAGTTCTATGGAGAATAGAACCGCCCATAGAGGGCAAAGCACCGGCACAAGTAAAGAAATATTGAATAACTCCTTTTCCAATAATATTACCGCTACCGATTCGAAATCTTTTTGTATGGTAGGTAGGGGGTTCTTCAGCAGGAGCATTAGAATTTTCCATGATATTGTAATCGCCCATATCGGCGATAACTTCCCCAATTTCAGACATAACAACAAGCAAGCAAACTAGCACACGAGCAAACAAAAAGGCAAGCGGAAAAGAGAGGGAGGAGAAGGAGAAAGAGATTGGGAAAGAGAGGGCGAATAAAACTACAAGGGTGAAGTGGGGGAGAGGAAAACGAGAGGCAAATGCAAAATAGTGTAATGCGAGAGATAGGGATTGTGATGGGTACTTGGTATGTTGACTTTTTGCGTAGACTCCCCGGCAACGGCGCCAGAAATCCTTCTTGCTACCTCTTGAGCTTGCGTTGGATTTCCCCGAAGAGGAAGGGATGATGCAGCAGAGTAGCGTAAGTATTTCCCTCAGCTTTTGAGAACCAAGGTATCAATCGAGTAGGAGGCCACACTCAAGTCCCTCGTACCTGCACAAAACGATAGCTACTCGCAACCAATGCGATTAGGGGTTGTCAATCCCTTCACAGTCACTTACGAGAGTGAGATCTGATGGATATAATATTTTTGGTATTTTTGGTATAAAGATGCAAAGTAAAAAGTAAAGGCAAAGTAAAAAAGCAAAGCAAGATTAAAGTGATGGAGATTAATATGATGAGAATAGACCCAGGGGCCATAGGTTTCACTAGTGGCTTCTCTCAAGAGCATAAGTATTTTAAGGTGGGTGAACAAATTACTGTTGAGCAATTGACAGAATTGAGCATAGTTATGAGAATATCTAGGCATGATCATGTATATAGGCATCACGTCCGTGACAAGTAGGCCGAAACGATTTTGCATCTACTACTATTACTCCACTCATCGACCGCTATCCAGCATGCATCTAGAGTATTAAGTTAAAAATAGAGTAACGCCTTAAGCAAGATGACATGATGTAGAGAGATAAATTCATGCAATATGAAATAAACCCCATCTTGTTATCCTCGATGGCAACGACACAATACGTGCCGTGCTGCCCCTTCTATCACTGGGAAAGTACACCGCAAGATCGAACCCAAAGCTAAGCACTTCTCCCATGGCAAGAACTACCAATCTAGTTGGCCAAACCAAATGGATAATTCGAAGAGACTTGCAAAGATAACCAATCATACATAAAAGAATTCAGAGAAGATTCAAATATTATTCATAGATAGACTTGATCATAAACCCACAATTCATCGGTCTCAACAAACACACCACAAAAACAAGATTACATTGAATAGATCTCCACAAGAGAGGGGGAGAACTTTGTATTGAGATCCAAAAAGAGAGAAGAAGCCATCTAGCTACTAACTATGGACCCGAAGGTCTGAGGTAAACTACTCACACTTCATCGGAGAGGCTATGATGAGGTAGAAGCCCTCCATGATGATGTCCCTCTCTGGCGGAGCTCCGGAACAGGGCCCAAGATGGGATCTCGTGGATACAGAAAGTTGCGGCGGTGGAATTAGGTTTTTGGCTCCGTATCTGTTTGTTTGGGGGTACGTAGGTATATATAGGAGGAAGGAGTACGTCAGTGGAGCATCGAGGGGCCCATGAGGCAGGGGGCGCGCCCTAGGGGGGCGCCCCCCACCCTCATGATCGCCTCTTTGACTCCTTGGAGTAGGGTCCAAGTCTCCTGGATCACGTTCGGTGAGAAAATCACGTTCCCGAAGGTTTTATTCCATTTGGACTCCGTTTGATATTCGGTTTCTTCGAAACACTGAAATAGGCAAAAAAACAGCAATTCTGGGCTGGGCCTCCAGTTAATAGGTTAGTCCCAAAAATAATATAAAAGTGGAAAATAAGGCCCAATATAGTCCAAAACAGTAGATAATATAGCATGGAGCAATCAAAAATTATAGATACGTTGGAGACATGTCACAGCTCCGCAGCTTTCTTGGGCTTGCAAGCTATTGTCGAAGATTCGTTGAGAATTTTTCTAAAATCACGAAGCCTCTTTACAACCTCCTCCAGAAGCATGTGAAGTATGTCTGGACGCCTGAATGTGACGTGGCTTTCAACACCCTCAGAGAGAAGTTAGTCACAACTCCAGTTCTGACTCCTCCTGATGAATCCAAACCATTCGAGGTTTTTTGTGATGCTTCCCTGCAAGGTCTCGGTGCTGTGTTAATGCAAGAGAAGAAAGTTGTGGCCTATACCTCTCGCCAGTTGAAGCCCAACGAAAAGAACTACCCCACTCATGACCTCGAGTTGGCGGCAGTTTTCCATGCTCTTTTAACATGGAGACATCTCTTGTTGGGAAGGAAAGTGGACAACTTCACTGATCATAAGAGTCTCAAGTACATCTTCACTCAGCTCAACCTCAACCTCAGGCAGACTCGTTGGGTCAAGATGATTCAAGAGTATAATCCGAGTATGGAATATACTCCAGGCAAGGCCAATGTCATTGCTGATGCTTTGAGCAGGAAGGCTTACTGCAACAGTTTGATTCTCAAGCCCTTCCAACCGGATCTTTGTGAAGCTTTCCGCAAACTTAATCTCCAAGTTGTTCCTCAAGGATTTCTTGCCAACCTCCAAGTCTCTCCTACTCTGGAAGATCAGATTCGTGAGGCTCAACTTCTTGATGCAATGGTGAAGAAGGTGAAGAATGGGATTGCCAAGAGCCAACCCAAGTACAAGTGTTGTCGCCTTGATGACAAAGATACTCTATTCTTCAAGGACCGAATTGTTGTTCCTAAGGGTGACCTTCGTAAAGTCAATATGAATGAGGCTCACAATTCACTCCTATCTATTCATCCTGGAAGTACAAAGATGTACCATGACCTCAAGTAGTCGTATTGGTGGACTCGAATGAAGCGCGAGATTGCTCAGTTTGTGAATGAATGTGATGTCTGCAGAAGAGTGAAAGCAGAACACCAACAACCAGCTGGTATCCTCTAACCTCTTGCTATTCCAGAATGGAAGTTTGACCATATTGATATGGACTCCGTGACTGGATTTCCCAAATCCAAGCGTGGCAATGATGCTATCTTCGTCGTCATCGACAAGCTCACTAAAGTGGCTCATTTTCTTCTTATCAAAGAATCTATCACAGCAGCTCAGTTAGCAGAGCTATATACCTCCAGGATTGTCTCTTTGCACGGAATTCCGCAGTTGATATCCTCAGATCGTGGAAGCATCTTTACTTCTAAGTTTTGGGATTCCTTCCAGAAGGCCATGGGCACCAACATTCGGTTCAGCACAGCCTTTCATCCCCAAACTAGTGGACAAGTCGAGCGAGTAAATCAAATTCTTGAAGATATGCTCAGGGCTTGTGTCATTTCTTTCAGTATGAAGTGGGAAGATTGTCTTCCATATGCCGAGTTCTCCTACAACAACAACTTCCAAGCGAGTTCGGGCAAGGCCCCATCCGAGATTCTCTATGGCAGAAAGTGTCGTACTCCTCTTAATTGGTCAGAGACTGGTGAACGCCAACTTCTTGGCAATGACTTGATCACATAGGCTGAAGATATGTGCAAAGTCATTCGTGAAAATCTGAAAGCCGCGCAATAGCGCCAGAAGAGTTACTATGATAGCAAGCATCGTGACTTGGCTTTCGAGATTGGAGACCATGTCTACCTCCGCATCTCTCCAATGAAAGGCACTCGTCGCTTCGGTATCAAAGGGAAGATTGCCCCTAGATACGTGGGTCCTTTCAAGATCATTGGCAAAAGAGGCGACCTCACCTATCAACTTGAGCTTCTGTCCAACTTTGCAAATGTGCACGACGTGTTTCACGTGTCACAGCTTCGCAAGTGTTTCAAGACTACTAACCGCACCATCAACTTCGAAGAGATTGATCTCCAAGAAGTCATGTATTATCATGAGCATCTCGTTGCTATTATTGAAGAAACTGAGCGCAAGACTCGCAACAAGTCTATCAAATTCCTGAAAGTGAAGTGGTCACATCATTCCGACCGAGAAGCCACCTAGGAACATGAGGACCACCTCCATTCCGAATATCGGGAGTTCTTTTAGTCCTAGATCTCGGGACGAGATCCTTTCGTAGTGGTGGAGTGTTGTAATGCCCCGGATGTAATTTACCATATTTGTATTCCAACTCTTGCCATTTTCGGCTCTAAGTTATGATATTCCCTCGTGGTTGGGTTTTGTATTTGTTTTGCATTTTTCCCATGTCATGCATCTCATATCATGTCATCATGTGCATCTCATTTGCATACGTGTTCGTCTCATGCATCCGATCATTTTTCCCATTGTCCGTTTTGCATTCCGACACTCCTATGTCCTCCGGCGCCCCCTTTTGCCTCTTTTCGTGTGCGGGTGTTAGACATTCTCGGATTGGACCGAGATTTTGCAAGCGGCCTTGGTACACCACTGGTAGACCGCCTGTCAAGTTTCATGCCATTTGGATTTCGTTTGATACTCCAACGGTTAACCGGGGAACCGTAAAGGCCTCATGTGTGTTGCAGACCAACACCCTTCCAAAGTGGCCAAAAACCCATCCAAACCCCCTCCATCCTCTTGGCCGTTCGATCACGATCGCGTGGCCGAAAACTGCACCTCATTTGGACTCTCCTAGCTCCTAGAATCTATAAATAGGCCCCCCCTCCAAAATTTCGGGTCCAAAACCCTAGTCTAGCTCCTCCCGCCGCCGCCGGAAACGTCCGTCGTCGCCCGTGCCCAATTCCCACGTGCCACGTCACCGCCTCCACCCGCTTGGGCCCGCCGCCAGCCCCCGCGGCCCGCGTGCCTCACTCCGCCGTTCGCTCGCCCGCGCCTCCACCGTGTCGCTCCGCCGCCCGGCCGCAACCGCCGGCCGCCGCCTCCGCCGCCCCTCGCCGGCCGGGGCTGAGCTCCTCTGCCTCGCTGGTGTGCCCTCGCCGCCGTTCCTCGCCGCGGCACCGGCCGGACCTCCCCGGCCTTGATCCGGCGAGCTCCGCGCCCCGCGCCGCCGTCCTCTACTTCAACTCCGGCAAGAGCGCCGGTGAACCTCGGGATCCACGCCGCTCAGATCCAGATCGGGTCAAACCCTAGGTTGACCTCGTATTTTTCCTAAGTCTGCAACATTTTCTAGCTCTATTCATCGCATCATATCTCTGTCATCATAGCTCCGTTTCGTGCGTGTGGCATATCAAAATGTTCGTTAGGATGTGCTCTACATTTTGTTCCATTGCACCAAGCTTGTTTGAGTCCATCTTGAGGCCTAAAATGCTGTTGCAAGAGTTCTTCATAATGTTAGTTCCTGATTCTTAGCAGTTTATGAGCATTTGTCATTTTTGCCATGATTATTGTGTGCTGCATATAACTTGAGCCCTACATGTGTTTTGGGCTATGCCATGCTATCTTTACAAGGGTGTATGCCATGTATTTTTTTGATCAATGTGGTGACTAGCACATGCATGCAAAGTAGCTCTCGTGATGTTGCGGATTTCAGGGACTTAGAATTTCACTAAGTCATTTCCCTGTTGTTATTTTTATGCCATGTATTCATGTTGCTACAGAGTGATCCATGCCTCTGTTGAGTATGTTCAGTAAGGATTATTTGGGCATATGGTTGTGCTCTATCCATCCATGTCCTTGTTTGCATTTATGGAGTACCCTAGCATGACTCAATCTTGCTCTACTTTTGCTACAAAATGTTCCTGGCAGATTGTTTACGTGTTAATCAATTTTGCCAAGGTTGTTGTAGTTGATCCATGCATGCTATGAACTGGTTCTTGCCATGGTTAGCTTCTTGAACATGTCTTGGTGCTGGGTGTATTCTTAGCTTATCATGCAATGCCTTGTGT
This sequence comes from Triticum urartu, assembly GCF_003073215.2. NCBI lineage: Eukaryota > Viridiplantae > Streptophyta > Magnoliopsida > Poales > Poaceae > Triticum > Triticum urartu. The sequence goes on along the minus strand of NC_053022.1, from coordinate 428,020,994 downwards.
TGAGTGCATCGAGCTCGCAAACATGCATACGTAACTCTGTTTATGCCATGTCCAGTTTTCTGTGAAGTCTGAATCTGTTAACGAAACTTGCTGTGCTTACGTGGGTGCCATCATATCTTCTTATCCTTTTTGGCTTATGGTCAGTAAGGGACTTTTGTTATATGCTTTGAGCAGATTCATGCCATGCCTTGCTTTGCTATGTTCTGATCCTGTAGCATATTGTTACCTTGCTCTAAACATTGCTTCCTGATGTTAATTCCTGGCATGTTGTTATTTTCTCTAAGTCTGTGAAGCTGATATATTTTGCACTTTTGCCATGCTTGTTTAAACCTGCTATTGTGTGATTTAGCCGTAGCTCAGTGTTCATCTTTTAACAAGCATCTTGAGGAGATCACTGCCATGTATTTTGTTCCTATGTTGGAGTGTAGTAGCTTAGTTTCTTGTTGCATTCTAGATGGCATCCTGCTGTTAATTGCAGGATAGTGCCATTATTGTCTTGCTTGCCATTTGCAAACCGTGCATCCGATTCCGGTGATCTTTATATCTATTTCGACCGAAATCAACTCATCTTTCCAGCGGCACTCTTGGTTTTCCAAGTTGAGGCCTGGTTCAATCTTTTCCTTCCGGAGCACGCATATGCATTGCATATCACATCCCGCATATCATGCCATGTTTTGCATCATGTTGCTTGCGCATTGCACCGTGGTTGATTGTGGTTTCCTTTGCTTGTGTTCTTTCCTTGGGTAGAGCCGGGAGACGAGTACGTGATCGAGGAACTCGTTGATTACGCTTACGAGGATCAAGCTTACGTCAACTCGGAGAACTTTGCAGGCAAGATGACCATACCCTCGAAATCACTTCTATCTTTGCTTGCTAGTTGCTCGCTCTATTGCTATGCCGCGATACCTACCAAATGCTTTATAATGCCTCCCCTATTGCCATGTCAAACCTCTAACACACATTGTCCTAGCAAACCGTTGTTTGGCTATGTTAACGCTTTGCTCAGCCCCTATTATAGCGTTGTTAGTTGCAGGTGAAGATTGGAGTTTGTTCCTTGTTGGAACATGTTTATATTTTGGATATCATTATTATATCTTGTTTACTTTAATGCACCTATATACTTGGTAAAGGGTGGAAGGCTCGGCCTTATGCCTGGTGTTTTGTTCCACTCTTGCCGCCCTAGTTTCCGTCATACCGGTGTTATGTTCCTTGATTTTGCGTTCCTTACGCGGTTGGGTTATAATGGGAAAACCTTGACAGTTCGCCTTGAATAAAACTCCTCCAGCAAGGCCCAACCTTGGTTTTACCATTTGCCACCTAAGCCTTTTTCCCTTGGGTTCCATGGACTCAAGGGTCATCTTTATTTTAAACCCCCGGGCCAGTGCTCCTCTGAGTGTTAGTCCAAAACAGAGCCACTTGCAGCGCCACCTTGGGGAAACTTGAGGGTTGGTTTTAGTTGTACGTAGTGTTCATCCGGTGTGCCCTGAGAACGAGATATGTGCAGCTCCTATCGGGATTTGTCGGCACATCGGGCGGCTTTGCTGGACTTGTTTTACCATTGTCGAGATGTCTTGTAACCGGGATTCCGAGTCTGATCGGGTCGTCCTGGGAGAAGGAATATCCTTCGTTGACCGTGAGAGCTTGTGATGGGCTAAGTTGGGACACCCCTGCAGGGTTTTGAAATTTCGAAAGTCGTGCCCGCGGTTATGGGCAGATGGGAATTTGTTAATATCCGGTGGTAGAGAACCTGACACTAAACTTAATTAAAATGAATCAATAGCGTGTGTAGCCGTGATGGTCTCTTTTCGACGGAGTCCGGGAAGAGAACACGGTCTCGTGTTATGCTTGAACGTAAGTAGTTCTAGGATCACTTCTTGATCATAGTTTATCGACCGTGCTTTGCTCATCTTCTCGCTCTCATTTGCGTAAGTTAGCCACCATTTATGCTAGTGCTTGCTGCAGCTCCACCTCACTACCTTTCCTACCCACGAGCTTAAATAGCCTTGATCGCGAGGGTGTGAGATTGCTGAGTCCCCGTGACTCATAGATTACTTCCAAACCAGATGCAGGTGCCGATGATGCCATTACAGGGGATGCGACCGAACTCAAGTGGGAGTTCGACGAGGACTCCAGTGTCAGGACCCCGATTCCAAGCCACATCAATGTAGCCGGTAACACCTCATATCACTTTGCGACCTCACGCACGGTATCCCACGGGTGTCGCCTTACCATGGCCCGGGACCGTTTGCGCCTTTAGGCTCACGTATATGATAATGTCGCTAGCATCCATATGACAGAGAACCCGGGCCGACATGGCTAGTAGTGAACCCAAAGCGGCACAGACCTATGGTGACAGGCATACACGAACCACATCGAGCATGTCGGTCATCAGCGAGTGATTCCGGGCTGTAGCACTGGGCTAACAGGACTCCGGGGAACCCGGGATGTAGCAGGCTAGGCAGGACTCCGGATATCACAGCGTGACATTTCCCCGAAGGGACAGACATAGGAACGAAGTGAAACACATGCCGGCCAGTCAAGTGTCCTGAGCAGTAGTGCTGGGCTAGCAGGACTCCGGTGAACCGGGCTGTAGCGGACTACTATGGCTCATGGAAGCACTAGACTACATTTCCCCATAAGAGAGGCTGTCAAGGATAAACAACTAGATTGTCGGATCCCACACATACCAAGCATTTCAATCATACACACAATATGCTCGATATGTGTAAATACAACATGGCATCACAACATAACTCTACAACTCAAGTATTTATTTATTAGGCTCCGAGGAGCGAGATATTACAAACATGGGTCTCATGACCCAGCAGTCATAGCATACAATGCAGAGCACATGCGGAAGCTTAACATGTCTGAGTACAGACATCTACAAATGGAAAAGGCTAAGAAGCCTGACTATCTACCAGATCCTGCCGAGGGCACAAGATCATAGCTGAGGTATCAAGCTAAACGTCGAAGTCCACGCGGAACTACTAGCAAGACTGAAATATATTTGCAAAACATAAATTAGGCAAACGTGAGTACAAAGGTACTCAGCAAGACTTACATCAGTACTAAACTACATCTGCATCGGTATCAACAAGGGGGGTGGTGGAGTTTAACTGCAGCAAGCCAGCTTTGACTCAGTGGCTAACCTGAACTACGATTGCAAGCAACTATTTTGAGGTGGCGCACACGAGTCCACATATTCACCACTCAATACACCATGATGGATCCGCTCCCGTCTCCCTACGAGAAGGCCATCCATAGCACTCACACTTATCTTGCAAGTTTTAGAGTATCCACTTTCACTTGTCTATGAACTATGCAAGGGGTCCAAGTTTCCATATCCGAGGAATCCGGCTATTCGAATAGATAATGATAACCCTGCAGGGGTGTACTTCTTCACACACGCTCCCACCACTTACCGTCGTTTACACGACATGTACTCGGCAACCTTCAAGCGGAAGCCCAACGAGGGTGTCGGCCACGGCCTACCTGGACACTTAAGTCTCTAGTCCAGGTTTATCGCCTATCCAGGTTCCATCGGCAGGGAGTCCGGCCGAGGTTTCCACATACGGCCCCGAACGATGTGAACAGGGTTCACGAGACACCAAACGGGCGCCCGGTACACCGTGCCACGGTGTATCTACCGCAACATAGCCCACCCCTAGGGTTAGCGCTACGCACGGCCGCCAACACATAACCTACAAACACCAGAAACTAGTTGCAACTCCTGGACAGAGTACTAGGGTGATTAAGAAGCCGAGAGGGTCAATTAAGGATCCCAATGAGTGGTAGTAGCTGTTCATGGATCACAGACACAGAACTCAGTTCCTGAGGACGGTTTCAATGAGACAACCCACCATGTACTCCTACATGGCCTCTCACCGCTACCTTTACCAAATCGTGTTCACACACTTAGCTCACACATAGTAGGGCATGTTCACACAACTCCGATTCATCCCCGATGAATCAGACCTGACTCAACTCTAAGCAGTAGCCGGCATGACAAACAAGCATGAATGAGTAGGCACATCAGGGCTCAAACAACTCCTACTCATGCTAGTGGGTTTCATCTATTTACTGTGGCAATGACAGGTCATGCAGAGGATAAGGGGTTCAACTACCGCAACAAGTAGCAGATGATCGTTGTCGTCCTAATGCAGTAAAAGAGAGAAGGAGCGAGAGAGTGGGTTTGTATCGGAATGAACAAGGGGGTTTTGCTTGCCTGGCACTTCTGAAGATAACATTGGGTCTTCATCAGTGTCAACGATCACAGCGTCGGTACCACGTCTATCGAGAGGGGACAAATACCGGCAAACAAGGAAGAACACAATCAATGTGATGCGACAATATGATGCATGATCGTGACATGGCAATATGCTGTTGGTTGGCCTAATGCAACTAGCAACAAGTTAAATGGAGTTGGTTTGAACACTAGGTTCAAATTCAAACTCCACATGTGGTTATTTAAATAACATTCATTTGATTTGTCCTAAACAGTGGCCTTAAGTTGTTCTAACATGCATGGAAATGGTACAGATGGATTCCTTGAATTTTTCTGATAATTTTTCATATATAATTTATTTCATTTGGAGTTACAGTTGATTTTCTATGATTTTTAGAAGTTTTGGACATTTTCTGAAATAAATAAATCATTTAAGATTTATTTAAATTCCAGAAAAAGGATTACTGTGTCAGCCTGATGTCATGATGATGTCACCAAGTCAACAGGGCTGGTCCGGGTCAAACCTGACCAGTCGGGCCCACTGGTCAGTGACCCAGGGCTGGTTTCTGTGGCTGACGTGTGGGACCAGGTCAACGGTGACGTGGCCAGGTCAAACTGACTGGTGCGGCCACGGTCATTAGCTTAAATTAAACAGGGTATAACCCTGTGGTTAACTAACGGGTGGGGCCCGTCTGTCAGCGTCTGTTAGGGAGGGATTAGTGGTGATTAGTCTTAATTAAGCGACCACGTCAGCGGTCGACGCCGGCGACCAAAAGCACGGCGGTGGCTCGCCAGAGATGCTCGGGACGGAGCTACAGAGCATCGTTTCGCTCGTGGTTTGCGGCTACGGCGAGCTGGAAGACTCGCGCATCCAGCGGTGGCAACACCTTGCGCCGGGGTTGACTAAATCGACGGCGGCGGCAACTTTTGCGGCGGCCGGAGTTCGGGAACATGCGGGCACGAGGCTGCGATGCACTAGGGGGCCGGCTAGCGGCTGCGTTGGCCTCCTGGGGGGCTTTCTGAGCACGGTGAGGTGCTCCGTTGTGAGCGTGCGCAGCTATGGCCACGGCTACGCCATGGCCGGCAGCGAGAAGCTTTCGGCCGTGACGAGAAATGGAGCTAGGGGACGGGAACGGAGGGGGCGAGCATAGGAGAAGCAGCAGGGGCTCACAGCGGATCGACGAGTAGGCTCAGCGGCTCGGGAGAGGTCCTGACGACGGAGAATCGAGGACGGCGGCCGTCGGAGTCCGGGGAAGAAGACGGAGCTGATGGCGGCGTTGTAGGGGCTCCCGCGGGGTGTGGCTCGGTGAGGAGGAAGAGGGGGTCGAGGCGGAGCCTCTGAGCGCGTCGGTGATGCGTGGGGTGGCCGGTGGCCACGGCGGTGCGCATCGGCGGCGACGGCTACTCTCGGCGGTTGCGAGTAAGAGAAACGGAGGAGGGGGATGAGCAAGGGAGAGTGCGAGGGGTTCCAGGGCGACGAGGGGGCAGCTAGGCAGGCAGCTGCCGGCGTGGCACGCCGCGGCGCCGTGGCTGTCTTCTCCTCTGCCTTCTGGCAGGAGGAAGAAGACGCCCCTGCCCTCGGTGGGCTGGGCCAGTTGGCTGGGCTGCCAGCTGGGCCGGCCAGGTGGGCTGCAGGTGAGATTACTCTCTCTCTCTCTCTTAATTCTGTTTCTGTTTTCTATTTATGTTATTTTTTTTATTTAGTTAAAATACTAAATCATTTTATAAAATCCTGAAACTAAATATGTGACTAGAATTAAAATATCCCAAACCACATAAAATGTTCCAGGATTATTGGACATATATTAATTATATAAAGAATATATATCCAATGCAAATAGTTATTTAATTAATTCAAAGGCCCAAAATAAATATCTCTGGGATTCCAAAAATATTGTTTTAAGTTTTACCTCTTGCCAATATTTTCAGAGACTAAGAGGAACATTTTCTTGGACTTCTTTGAAAAGATTTTAATGTTGATTATTTTTGAAGTGATTTATGAGGGTTTCAACTAACCTCAATTCAACTTTCAGAATTTAGACATGATGCATGATGCTCACTCGGGTAAATAGCTACAAGCAAATTCTAGGGCTGTGACATCCAGACGTTATGATGTTTCCTTTCCAGACGATCAGTAGTGGAGCCCAGTTGGGGCGATCGGGGATCTTATGCATTTGGGGTTGTCTTTATTTTGGTTCCGTAGTCGGACCTTGATTGTATTCTGGATGATGTAATGCTATATTTATGTATTGTGTGAAGTGGCGATTGTAAGCCAACTCTGTATCTCTTTCTTATTCAGTACATGGGATGTGTAAAGATTACCCCTCTTGTGACATGCCTACAATGCGGTTATGCCTCTAAGTCATGCTCCGACACGTGGGAGATATAGCTGCATCGTGGGTGTTACACATAATATCTCAGGTAATCCCATAAATGTTGAAACCAATGTTATTGAAACCGTCACCCTAGAGGAATACATAAGGGACACTTTCCGGAATGTTTCAGACTCCCAAAAGGAATAGGTATGTGGTACGGTAAGTAAACCGACTCCAAAACAGTTTTTAAGGCAATATTTCTCCATTTTGGAATATTTAGAAAAATAGAAAAATAAGAAGCAGTCCGGGAAGGACATGAGGGCTCCACGAGGGTGGAGGGCGCGCCCCCTACCTCGTGGGCACCTCGTGTGCTCTCCGGACTCCGTTTTCTTACACGACACATATTTGGGTCGGTAAAAATTCATTATATAATCTCCCAGAGGTTTTGACTCCCGTATCACGCAATTACCCACTGTTTGTGTTTCGAGCTGTTGCTACTGCAGATTAGAGCAGGATGTCTTCGCAAGAGTCAGTTGGGGAGAGCCGGGTGTCTCATCCGGCACCGAGATCAAGGACAAACAACAATGTTGACCTCTTTGGGCCAGCAACGGAGGAAGAGATGGAGGCCGAATTGAAGAGGATAGATGCCATGGAGGAGGATCAAGAAGTCACTTCCCGCTTCCGAGCTGGATTCACAATGGGAGAACTGCAGAGCTCGGCTATTCCAAACTCGGTTATCCCTTCCAATGTTAGATTTCTTTCTTATGAGAATATGAAAAAGAGTGTCACTGGTTCTCCAACAGCTATGCAGCACCCTTGGGTGCAGGGAGCTTTGGCTGTTACAGGAAAACTCCGAAAGGAAATAATGTATCTCAAGCACCAAGTTAATAAGCTCGAGGAGGAGAATCGTATCCTGAGGGGCATCATCGCCAAGAACATCACATCACCACCCCCGAAAAGAGAGACATAATCACATGGGTATGGGCACTCCCCTTGGCAACTGCCAAGCTTGGGGGAGTGCCCCGGTATCGTATCACCATCACTTTTATCTTTACCGTTTTTCTTAGTTCGGTCCTTTTGGTAATATCTTGATCTAGTAGAATAAAAGTTCTTAGTATGATCTAGTCATGAGTTTTGCTTTATAATTCCTCTATGTAATCAAGCCCGTGAGCTATATAATAAAGATTAGTGTTGAGTCAAGGGCTTGATTATTTTGCCATGATCCTAAGGGAATAAAAGAAAAGATAAAGAAATAAAAGAAACATAGAGATCATATGGATCTTATGGAGGGTAATGAGCTCACATAGAAAAAGTATGATGAATAAAAGTTGTTGAGGGTTGACAAGCATAGTTTTGGTCATCGTTGCAATTAATAGGAAGTAATAAAGAAAGAGAGGTCTACACATATAGATATACTATCTTGGACATCTTCTATGATTATGAGCACTCATTAAAATATGACATGCTAAAGAGTTGACGTTGGACAAGGAATACAACTTAATGGGTTATGTTTTCTTACATCTGAGATAAATTATATTGTCATGGATCATCCAACATGGTTGAGCTTGCCTTTCCCCCTCATGCTAGCCAAAATTCATCGCACCAAGTAGAGATACTACTTGTGTTTCCAAATACCCTTAAACCAGTTTTGCCATGAGAGTCCACTATACCTACCTATGGATTGAGTAAGATCCTCCAAGTAAGTTGTCATCGGTGCAAAGCAATAAAAATTGCCCTCTAAATATGTATGACTTATTAGTGTGGGAGAAAATAAACTTTATATGATCGTGTGATATGGAAGAAATAAAAGCGACAGACTGCATAATAAAGGTCCATACCAAAAGTGGCAATATATAGTGACGTTCTTTCACATTAAGGTTTTGTGCATCCAACCATAAAAGCGCATGACAACCTCTGCTTCCCTCTGCGAAGGGCCTATCTTTTACTTTTATCTCCTACCTTGCATAAGAGTCATGGTGATCTTCATCCTTCCTTTTTACATTTTATCCTTTGGCAAGCACAGTATGTTGGAAAGATCCTGGTATATATGGCTAATTGGATGTGAGTTTTCATGAACCATTGTTGTTGACATTACCCTTGAGGTAAAACGTTGGGAGGCAAAACTATATGCCCCTATCTTTCTCTTTGTCCGATTAAAACTCCATACCCATAAGTATTGCGCCCATAAGTATTGTGAAAGACTATATGATAGTTGAGTATGTGGACTTGCTGAAAAGCTCTTATACATTGACTCTTTCCTATGTTATGATAAATTGCAATTGCTCCAATGACTGAGATTATAGTTTGTTAGTTTTCAATGAAGTTTATGATTCACACTTGAAATTGTGATTGAATTATCACTCTAGCATAAGAAATCATATGACAAGAATTATATAAGTTGTTGTTCTAAGAATGATCATGATGCCCTCATGTCTGTATTTTATTTTTTATCGACACCTCTATCTCTAAACATGTGGACATATTTTTCGATTTCGGCTTTCGCTTGAGGACAAGCGATGTCTAAGCTTGGGGGACTTGATACGTCCATTTTGCTGTTGGGGAACGTTGCAGAAAACAAAAAAATTCCTACGGTTTCACCAAGATCCATCTATGAGTTCATCTAGCAACGAGTGATCGGATTGCATCTACATACCTTTGTAGATCACGCGCGGAAGCGTTCAAAGAACGGGGATGAGGAAGTCGTACTCGACGTGATCCAAATCACCGGAGATCCTAGCGCCGAACGGATGGCACCTCCGTGTTCAACACACGTACGGTCAGCGTGACGTCTCCTCCTTCTTGATCCAGCAAGGGGGGAGGAGAGGTTGATGAAGATCCAGCAGCACGACGACGTGGTGGTGGATGCAGGGGTCATCGCAGCAGGGCTTCGTCGTTCTACTGTGAGAGGGAGAGGTGTAGAAGGGGAGAGGGAGGCGCCAAGACTCAAGGGTGCCGCTGGCCCTCCCTCCCCCCCCCCCTTTATATAGGCTCCCCTAGGGGGGCGCCGGCCCTAGGAGATGGGATCTCCTAGGGGGGGCGGCGGCCAAGGGTGGAGTGGCCCCCAAGGCAAGTGGGGTGCCCCCCACCCTAGGGTTTCCAACCCTAGGCGCAGGGGGTGGGCCAAGGGGGGTGCACCAGCCCACTATGGGCTGGTTCCCCCTCCCCACTTCATCCCATCGGGCCCTCCGGGATGGGTGGCCCCACCCGGTGGACCCCCGGGATCCTTCCGGTGGTCCCGGTACAATACCAGTGACCCCCAAAACTCTCCCGATGGCCGAAACTGCACTTCCTATATATAATTCTTCACCTCCGGACCATTCCGGAACTCCTCGTGACGTCCGGGATCTCATCCAGGACTCCGAACAACTTTCGGGTTACTGCATATTCATATCTCTACAACCCTAGCGTCACGGAACCTTAAGTGTGTAGACCCTACGGGTTCGGGAGACATGTAGACATGACCGAGATGGCTCTCCGGTTAATAACCAACAGCGGGATCTGGATACCCATGTTGGCTCCCACATGCTCCTCGATGATCTCATCGGATGAACCACGATGTCGAGGATTCAAGCAACCCCGTATACAATTCCCTTTGTCAAGCAACCCCGTCCTTCTTGAAGTTCTTTTTACCCTTGCCTTTCTTGAACTTAGTGGTTTTATTCACCATCAACACTTGATGTTCCTTTTTGACTTCTACATCTGCTGATTTCAGCACTGCAAATACTTCAGGAATGGTCTTTTCCATCCCCTGCATATTGAAGTTCATCACAAAGCTCTTGTAGCTCGGTGGAAGCGACTGAAGGATTCTGTCAATGACCGCATCATCCGGGAGATTAACTCCCAGCTGAGTCAAGCGGTTATGTAACCCAGACATAGTGAGTATGTGCTCACTGACAGAAATGTTTTCCTCCATCTTACAGCTGAAGAACTTGTCGGAGACTTCATATCTCTCGACCCGAGCATGAGCTTGAAAAACCATTTTTAGCTCTTCGAACATCTCATATGCTCCGTGTCTCTCAAAACGCTTTTGGAGCCCCGGTTCTAAGCTGTAAAGCATGCCTCACTGAACGAGGGAGTAATCATCGGTACGTGTCTGCCAAGCATTCATAACGTCTTGTTCTGCAGGGAGAATAGGTGTGTCACCTAGCGGTGCTTGTAGGACATAATCTTTCTTGGCAGCTATGAGGATGATCCTCAGGTTCCAGACCCAGTCCGTATAGTTGCTACCATCGTCTTTCAGCTTGGTTTTCTCTAGGAACGCGTTGAAGTTGAGGACAACGTTGGCCATTTGATGTACAATACATGTTGTAAAGATTTTAGACTAAGTTCATGATAATTAAGTTCATCTAAATCAAATTATTCAATGAACTCCCACTCAGATAGACATCCCTCCAGTCATCTAAGTATAACATTGATCCGAGTTAACTAGGCCGTGTCCGATCATCACGTGAGACGGACTAGTCAACATCGGTGAACATCTTCATGTTGATCGTATCTTCTATATGACTCATGCTCGACCTTTCGGTCTCTGTGTTCCGAGGCCATGTCTGTACATGCTAGGCTCGTCAAGTCAACCTAAGTGTTTGCATGTGTAAATCTGTCTTACACCCGTTGTATGTGAACGTTGGAATCTATCACACCCGATCATCACGTGGTGCTTCGAAACAACGAACTGTCGCAACGGTGCACAGTTAGGGGGAACACTTTCTTGAAATTATTATGAGGGATCATCTTATTTACTACCGTCATTCTAAGTAAACAAGATGCAAAAACATGATAAACATCACATGCAATCAAATAATAATAGTGACATGATATGGCCAATATCACATAGCTCCTTTGATCTCCATCTTGGGGCTCCATGATCATCTTGTCACCGGCATGACACCATGATCTCCATCATCATGATCTCCATCATCGTTTCTCCATGAAGTCGCTCGCCAACTATTACTTCTACTACTATGGCTAACACGTTTAGCAATAAAGTAAAGTAATTTACATGGCGTTTCTCAATGACACACAGGTCATACAAAAAATAAAGACAACTCCTATGGCTCCTGCCGGTTGTCATACTCATCGACGTGCAAGTCGTGATTCCTATTACAATAGCATGAACATCTCATACATCACATAGATATCATTCATCATTCATCACAACTTTGGACATATCATATCACAAAACACTGGCTGCAAAAACAAGTTAGACGAAGTTGTACGTGGCTGCAATAGGGTTCTAGCAAGAAAGTTTTCTTACCTACGTGAAAGCCACAACGTGATTTGTCAACTTCTATTTACCATTCATAAGGACCCTTTTCATCGAATCTGCTCCAACTAAAGTGGGAGAGACAGACACCCGCCAGCCACCTTATGAAACTAGTGCATGTCAGTCGGTGGAACCGGTCTCACGTAAGCATACGTGTAAGGTTGGTCCGGGCCGCTTCATCCCACAATACCACTGAAGCAAAATAAGACTAGTAGCGGCAAGAAAGTTGACAACATCTACGCCCACAACAAATTGTGTTCTACTCGTGCAAAGAGAACTACGCATAGACCTAGCTCATGATGCCACTGTTGGGGAACGTTGCAGAAAACAAAAAATTTCCTACGGTTTCACCAAGATCCATCTATGAGTTCATCTAGCAACGAGTGATCGGATTGCATCTACATACCTTTGTAGATCACGTGCGGAAGTGTTCAAAGAACGGGGATGAGGAAGTCGTACTCGACGTGATCCAAATCACCGGAGATCCTAGCGCCGAACGAACGGCACCTCCGTGTTCAACACACGTACGGTCAGCGTGACGTCTCCTCCTTCTTGATCCAGCAAGGGGGGAGGAGAGGTTGATGAAGATCCAGCAGCATGACGGCATGGTGGTGGATGCATGGGTCACCGCAGCAGGGCTTCGCCGTTCTACTGTGAGAGGGAGAGGTGTAGAAGGGGAGAGGGAGGCGCCAAGACTCAAGGGTGCCACTGCCCCTCCCTCCCCCCCTTTATATAGGCTCCCCTAGGGGGCGCCGGCCCTAGGAGATGGGATCTCCTAGGGGGGCGGCGGCCAAGGGTGGAGTGGCCCCCAAGGCAAGTGGGGCGCCCCCCACCCTAGGGTTTCCAACCCTAGGCGCAGGGGGTGGGCCAAGGGGGGCGCACCATCCCACTATGGGCTGGTTCCCCCTTCCCACTTCAGCCCATGGGGCCCTCCAGGATGGGTGGCCCCACCCGGTGGACCCCCGGGACCCTTCCGGTGGTCCCGGTACAATACCGGTGACCCCCGAAACTCTCCCGATGGCCGAAACTACACTTCCTATATATAATTCTTCACCTCCGGACCATTCCGGAACTCCTCGTGACGTCCGGGATCTCATCCGGGACTCCGAACAACTTTGGGTTACTGCATATTCATATCTCTACAACCCTAGCGTCACCGAACCTTAAGTGTGTAGACCCTACAGGTTCGGGAGACATGTAGACATGACCGAGATGGCTCTCCGGTCAGTAACCAACAGCGGGATCTGGATACCCATGTTGGCTCCCACATGCTCCTCGATGATCTCATCGGATGAACCACGATGTCGAGGATTCAAGCAACCCCGTATACAATTCCCTTTGTCAATCGGTATGTTACTTGCCCAAGATTCGATCGTCGGTATCCCAATACCTTATTCAATCTCGTTACCGGCAAGTCACTTTACTCGTACCGTAATGCATGATCCCGTGACCAGACACTTGGTCACTTTGAGCTCATTATGATGATGCATTACCGAGTGGGCCCAGAGATACCTCTCCGTTATACGGAGTGACAAATCCCAGTCTTGATCCGTGTCAACCCAACAGACACTTTCGGAGATACCCGTAGTATACCTTTATAGTCACCCAGTTACGTTGTGACGTTTGGTACACCCAAAGCACTCCTACGGTATCCGGGAGTTACACGATCTCATGGTCTAAGGAAAAGATACTTGACATTGGAAAAACTCTAGCAAACGAACTATACGATCTTGTGCTATGTTTAGGATCGGGTCTTGTCCATCACATCATTCTCCTAATGATGTGATCTCGTTATCAATGACATCCAATGTCCATAGTCAGGAAACCATGACTATCTGTTGATCAACGAGCTAGTTAACTAGAGGCTTACTAGGGACATGTTGGTGTCTAAGTATTCACAGATGTATTACGATTTCCGGATAACACAATTATAGCATGAATAAAAGACAATTATCATGAACAAGGAAATATAATAATAATCCTTTTATTATTGCCTCTAGGGCATATTTCCAATAGTCTCCCACTTGCACTAGAGTCAATAATCTAGTTACATTGTGATGAATCGAACACCCATGGAATTCTGGTGTTGATCATGTTTTGCTCTAGGGAGAGGTTTAGTCAACGGATCTGCTACATTCAGGTCCGTATGTACTTTACAAATATCTATATCTCCATCTTGAACATTTTCACGAATGGAGTTGAAGCGACGCTTGATGTGCCTGCTCTTCTTGTGAAACCTGGGCTCCTTGGCAAGTGCAATAGCTCCAGTGTTGTCACAGAAGAGTTTGATCGGCCCCGACGCATTGGGTATGACTCCTAGGTCGGTGATGAACTCCTTCACCCAAATTTCTTCATGCGCTGCCTCCGAGGCTGCCATGTACTCCACTTCACATGTAGATCCCGCCACGACGCTCTTCTTGCAACTGCACCAGCTTACTGCCCCACCATTCAAAATATACACGTATCCGGTTTGTGACTTAGAGTCATCCAGATCTGTGTCGAAGCTAGCGTCGACGTTACCCTTTATGACAAGCTCTTCGTCACCTCCATAAACGAGAAACATTTCCTTAGTCCTTTTCAGGTACTTCAGGATATTCTTGACCGATGTCCAGTGTTCCTTGCCGGGATTACTTTGGTACCTACCTACCAAACTTACGGCAAGGTTTACATCAAGTCTGGTACACAGCATGGCATACATAATAGAACCTATGGCTGAGGCATAGGGGATGACACTCATCTCTTCTATATCTTCTGCCGTGGTCGGACATTGAGCTGAGCTCAATTTCACACCTTGCAACACAGGCAAGAACCCCTTCTTAGACTGATCCATATTGAACTTCTTCAATATCTTATCAAGGTATGTGCTTTGTGAAAGACCTATGAGGCGTCTTGATCTATCTCTATAGATCTTGATGCCTAATATATAAGCAGCTTCTCCAAGGTCCTTCATTGAAAAACTCTTATTCAAGTAGGCCTTAATGATGTCCAAAAGCTCTATATCATTTCCCATCAAAAGTATGTCATCTACATATAATATGAGAAATGCTACAGAGCTCCCACTCACTTTCTTGTAAACGCAGGCTTCTCCATAAGTCTGCATAAACCCAAACGCTTTGATCATCTCATCAAAGCGAATGTTCCAACTCCAAGATGCTTGCACCAGCCCATATATCGAGCGTTGGAGCTTGCACACCTTGTCAGCATTCTTAGGATCGACAAAACCTTCCGGCTGCATCATATACAATTCTTCCTTAAGGAAACCATTAAGGAATGTCGTTTTGACGTCCATTTGCCATATCTCATAATCATAGAATGCGGCAATTGCTAACATGATTCGGACGGACTTCAGCTTCGCTACCAGTGAGAAAGTCTCATCGTAGTCAACCCCTTGAACTTGTCGATAACCCTTAGCGACAAGCCGAGCTTTATAGATGGTCACATTACCATCCGCATCTGTCTTCTTCTTAAAGATCCATTTATTTTCTATGGCTCGCCGCTCAACGGGCAAGTCAGTCAAAGTCCATACTTCATTTTCATACATGGATCCTATCTCGGATTTCATGGCTTCCAGCCATTTGTCGGAATCCGGGCCCGCCATCGCTTCTTCATAGTTCGAAGGTTCTCCGTTGTCTAACAACATGATTTCCAAGACAGGGTTGCCGTACCATTCTGGTGCGGAACGTGTCCTTGTGGACCTTCGAATTTCAGTAGGAGCTTGATCAGAAGTATCTTGATCATCATCATTAACTTCCTCTCTAATTGGTGCAGGCACCACAGGAACATTTTCCTGAGTTGCGCCACTTTCCGGTTCAAGAGCTAATACTTCATCAAGTTCTACTTTCCTCCCACTTACTTCTTTCGAGAGAAACTCCTTCTCTAGAAAGGACCCATTCTTGGCAACAAAGATCTTGCCTTCGGATCTGAGGTAGAAGGTATACCCAATAGTTTCTTTAGGGTATCCTATGAAGATGCATTTTTCCGACTTGGGTTCGAGCTTTTCAGGTTGAAGTTTCTTGACATAAGCATCGCATCCCCAAACTTTTAGAAATGACAGCTTAGGTTTCTTCCCAAACCATAATTCATATGGTGTCGTCTCAACGGATTTCGACGGAGCCCTATTTAAAGTGAATGCGGCAGTCTCTAAAACATAGCCCCAAAATGATAGCGGTAAATCGGTAAGAGACATCATAGATTGCACCATATCTAATAGAGTGCGATTACGACGTTCGGACACACCATTACACTGAGGTGTTCCAGGCGGCGTGAGTTGTGAAACTATTCCACATTTTCTTAAGTGTGTGCCAAATTCGTGACTCAAGTATTCTCCCCCACGATCTGATCGCAAGAACTTGATTTTCCTGTCACGTTGATTCTCAACCTCACTCTGAAATTCCTTGAACTTTTCAAAGGTCTCAGACTTGTGTTTCATTAAGTAGACATACCCATATCTACTCAAGTCATCAGTGAGGGTGAGAACATAACGATAACCACCGCGAGCCTCAACACTCATTGGACCGCACACATCAGTATGTATGATTTCCAATAAGTTGGTTGCTCGCTCCATTGTTCCTGAGAACGGAGTCTTGGTCATTTTACCCATGAGGCATGGTTCGCATGTGTCAAATGATTCGTAATCAAGAGACTCTAAAAGTCCATCTGCATGGAGCTTCTTCATGCGTTTGACACCTATGTGACCAAGGCGGCAGTGCCACAAGTATGTGGGAGTATCATTATCATCCTTACATCTTTTGGTACTCACACTATGAATATGTGTAGCATTACGCTCGAGATTCATTAAGAATAAACCATTCACCATCGGAGCATGACCATAAAACATATCTCTCATATAAATAGAACAACCATTATTCTCGGATTTAAATGAGTAGCCATCTCGTATTAAACGAGATCCTGATACAATGTTCATGCTCAAACTTGGCACTAAATAACAATTATTGAGGTTCAAAACTAATCCCGTAGGTAAATGTAGAGGTAGCGTGCCGACGGCGATCACATCGACCTTGGAACCATTCCCGACGCACATCGTCACCTCGTCCTTCGCCAGTCTCCGCTTATTCCGCAGCTCCTGCTTTGAGTTACAAATGTGAGCAACCGCACCGGTATCAAATACCCAGGAGCTACTACGAGTACTGGTAAGGTACACATCAATTACATGTATATCACATATACCTTTCGTGATGCTGGCCTTCTTGTCCGCTAAGTATTTGGGGCAGTTCCTCTTCCAGTGACCACTTCCCTTGCAATAAAAACACTCAGTCTCGGGCTTGGGTTCATTCTTTGGCTTCTTCCCGGCAGCTTGCTTGCCGGGCGCGGCAACTCCCTTGTCATTCTTCTTGAAGTTCTTCTTACCCTTGCCTTTCTTGAACTTAGTGGTTTTATTCACCATCAACACTTGATGTTCCTTTTTGACTTCTACCTCTGCTGATTTCAGCATTGCAAATACTTCAGGAATGGTCTTTTCCATCCCCTGCATATTGAAGTTCATCACAAAGCTCTTGTAGCTCGGTGGAAGCGACTGAAGGATTCTGTCAATGACCGCGTCATCCGGGAGATTAACTCCCAGCTGAGTCAAGCAGTTATGTAACCCAGACATAGTGAGTATGTGCTCACTGACAGAACTGTTTTCCTCCATCTTACAGCTGAAGAACATGTCGGAGACTTCATATCTCTCGACCCGGGCATGAGCTTGAAAAACCATTTTCAGCTCTTCGAACATCTCATATGCTCCGTGTCTCTCAAAACGCTTTTGGAGCCCCGGTTCTAAGCTGTAAAGCATGCCGCACTGAACGAGGGAGTAATCATCGGTACGTGTCAGCCAAGCGTTCATAACGTCTTGTTCTGCAGGGAGAACAGGTGCGTCACCTAGCGGTGCTTGTAGGACATAATCTTTCTTGGCAGCTATGAGGATGATCCTCAGGTTCCAGACCCAGTCCGTATATTTGCTGCCATCGTCTTTCAGCTTGGTTTTCTCTAGGAACGCGTTGAAGTTGAGGACAACGTTGGCCATTTGATCTACAATACATGTTGTAAAGATTTTAGACTAAGTTCATGATAATTAAGTTCATCTAAATCAAATTATTCAATGAACTCCCACTCAGATAGACATCCCTCCAGTCATCTAAGTATAACATGATCCGAGTTAACTAGGCCATGTCCGATCATCATGTGAGACAGACTAGTCAACATCGGTGAACATCTTCATGTTGATCGTATCTTCTATATGACTCATGCTCGACCTTTCAGTCTACTGTGTTCCGAGGCCATGTCTGTACATGCTAGGCTCGTCAAGTCAACCTAAGTGTTTGCATGTGTAAATCTGTCTTACACCCGTTGTATGTGAACGTTGGAATCTATCACACCCGATTATCACATGGTGCTTTGAAACAACGAACTGTCGCAACGGTGCACAGTTAGGGGGAACACTTTCTTGAAATTATTATGAGGGATCATCTTATTTACTACCGTCATTCTAAGTAAACAAGATGCAAAAACATGATAAACATCACATGCAATTGAATAATAATAGTGACATGATATGGCCAATATCACATAGCTCCTTTGATCTCCATCTTGGGGCTCCATGATCATCTCGTCACCGGCATGACACCATGATTTCCATCATCATGATCTCCATCATCGTGTCTCCATGAAGTTGCTCGCCAACTATTACTTATACTACTATGGCTAACATGTTTAGCAATAAAGTAAAGTAATTTACATGGCGTTTCTCAGTGACACGCGGGTCATACAAAAAATAAAGACAACTCCTATGGATCCTGCCGGTTGTCATACTCATCGACGTGCAAGTCGTGATTCCTATTACAATAGCATGAACATCTCATACATCACATATATATCATTCATCATTCATCACAACTTTGGCCATATCATATCACAAAACACTTGCTGCAAAAACAAGTTAGACGTCCTCTAATTGTTGTTGCAAGTTTTACGTGGCTGCAATAGGGTTCTAGCAAGAACGTTTTCTTACCTACGTGAAAGCCACAACGTGATTTGTCAACCTCTATTTACCCTTCATAAGGACCCTTTTCATCGAATCCGCTCCAACTAAAGTGGGAGAGACAGACACCCGCCAGCCACCTTATGAAACTAGTGCATGTCAGTCGGTGGAACCGGTCTCACGTAAGCATACGTGTAAGGTTGGTCCGGGCCGCTTCATCCCACAATACCACTGAAGCAAAATAAGACTAGTAGCGGCAAGAAAGTTGACAACATCTACGCCCACAACAAATTGTGTTCTACTCGTGCAAAGAGAACTACGCATAGACCTAGCTCATGATGCCACTGTTGGGGAACGTTGCAGAAAACAAAAATTTTCCTACGGTTTCACCAAGATCCATCTATGAGTTCATCTAGCAACGAGTGATCGGATTTCATCTACATACCTTTGTAGATCACGCGCGGAAGTGTTCAAAGAACGGGGATGAGGAAGTCGTACTCGACGTGATCCGAATCACCGGAGATCCTAGCGCCAAACGGACGGCACCTCCGTGTTCAACACACGTACGGTCAGCGTGACGTCTCCTCCTTCTTGATCCAGCAAGGGGGGAGGAGAGGTTGATGAAGATCCAGCAGCACGACGGCGTGGTGGTGGATGCAGGGGTTACCGCAGCAGGGCTTCGCCGTTCTACTGTGAGAGGGAGAGGTGTAGAAGGGGAGAGGAAGGCGCCAAGACTCAAGGGTGCCGCTGCCCCTCCCTCCCCCCCTTTATATAGGCTCCCCTAGGGGGCGCCGGCCCTAGGAGATGGGATCTCCTAGGGGGGGCGGCGGCCAAGGGTGGAGTGGCCCCCAAGGCAAGTGGGGCGCCCCCCACCCTAGGGTTTCCAACCCTAGGCAGTGGGTGGGCCAAGGGGGGCGCACCAACCCACTATGGGCTGGTTCCCCCTCCCCACTTCAGCCCATGGGGCCCTCCGGGATGGGTGGCCCCACCCGGTGGACCCCCGGGACCCTTCCGGTGGTCCCGGTACAATACCGCTGACCCCCGAAACTCTCCCGATGGCCGAAACTGCACTTCCTATATATAATTCTTCACCTCCGGACCATTCCGGAACTCCTCGTGACGTCCGGGATCTCATCCAGGACTTTGAACAACTTTCGAGTTACTGCATATTCATATCTCTACAACCCTAGCGTCACCGAACCTTAAGTGTGTAGACCCTACGGGTTCGGGAGACATGTAGACATGACCGAGATGGCTCTCCGGTTAATAACCAACAGCGGGATCTAGATACCCATGTTGGCTCCCACATGCTCCTTGATGATCTCATCGGATGAACCACGATGTCGAGGATTCAAGCAACCCCGTATACAATTCCCTTTGTCAATCGGTATGTTACTTGCCCGAGATTCGATCGTCGGTATCCCAATACCTCGTTCAATCTCGTTACCGGCAATTCAGTTTACTCGTACCGTAATGCATGATCCCATGACCAGACACTTGGTCACTTTGAGCTCATTATGATGATGCATTACCGAGTGGGCCCAGAGATACCTCTCCGTTATACGGAGTGACAAATCCCAGTCTTGATCCGTGTCAACCCAACAGACACTTTCGGAGATACCCGTAGTATACCTTTATAGTCACCCAGTTACGTTGTGACGTTTGGTACACCCAAAGCACTCCTACGGTATCCGGGAGTTACACGATCTCATGGTCTAAGGAAAAGATACTTGACACTGGAAAAACTCTAGCAAACGAACTATACGATCTTGTGCTATGTTTAGGATCGGGTCTTGTCCATCACATCATTCTCCTAATGATGTGATCTCGTTATCAATGACATCCAATGTCCATAGTCAGGAAACCATGACTATCTGTTGATCAACGAGCTAGTTAACTAGAGGCTTACTAGGGACATGTTGGTGTCTAAGTATTCACACATGTATTATGATTTCCGGATAACACAATTATAGCATGAATAAAAGACAATTATCATGAACAAGGAAATATAATAATAATCCTTTTATTATTGCCTCTAGGGCATATTTCCAACATTTGCATCATGCTTTTATATTGATATTTATTGCATTATGGGTTGTTATTACACATTATGTCACAATACTTATGCCTATTCCCTCTTATTTTACAAGGTTTACATAAAGAGGGAGAATGCCAGCAGCTGGGATTCTGGGCTGGAAAAGGAGAAAATATTATAGACCTATTCTGCATAGCTCCAAAAGTCCTGAAACTTCATGGAAGACGTTTTCAGAATATATAAAAAATACTCAGTGGAAGAAGTTCACCAGGGGGCCACACCCTGCCCACGAGGGTGGGGGCGCGCCCCACCCCCCTGGGCGCGCCCCCTACCTCGTGGGCCCCCTGGTGGCCCTCCGGTGGCCATCTTCTGCTATATGAAGTCTTTCGATGGGAAAAAATCATAAGCCATCTTCTCGGACGAAACTCCGCCACCATGAGGCGGAACCTTGGCGGAACCAATCTAGGGCTCTAGCGGAGCTGTTCTGCCGGGGAAACTTCCCTCCGGGAGGGGGAAATCATCGTCATCGTCATTACCAACGCTCCTTCATCGGGAGAGGGAAATCTCCATCAACATCTTCATCAGCACCATCTCCTCTCAAAACCCTAGTTCATCTCTTGTATCCAATTCTTGTCTCCAAGTCCGGGATTGGTGCTAGTAGGTTGCTAGTAGTGTTAATTACTCCTTGTATTTGATGCTAGTTGGTTTATTTGGTGGAAGATCATATGTTCAGATCATATGTTCAGATCCTATATGCATATTAATACCCCTCTGATTATGAACATGTTTATGCTTTGTGAGTAGTTAAGTTTGTTCCTGAGGACATGGGAGAAATCTTGCTATTAGTAGTCATGTGAATTTGGTATTCGTTCGATATTTTGATGAGATGTATGTTGTCTCTCCTCTAGTGGTGTTATGTGAACGTCGACTACATGACACTTCACCATTATTTGGGCCTAGAGGAAGTCATTGGGAAGTAATAAGTAGATGATGGGTTGCTAGAGTGACAGAAGCTTAAACCCTAGTTTATGCGTTGCTTCGTAAGGGGCTGATTTGGATCCATATGTTTCATGCTATGGTAAGGTTTACCTTAATACTTTTGTTGTAGTTGCAGATGCTTGCAATAGAGGTTAATCATAAGTGGGATGCTTGTCCAAGTAAGGACAGTACCCAAGCACCGGTCCACCCACATATCAGATTATCAAAGTACCGAACGCGAATCATATGAGCGTGATGAAAACTAGCTTGACGATATTCCCATGTGTCCTCGGGAGCACTTTTCTCTATATAAGAGTTTGTCCAGGCTTGTCCTTTGCTACAAAAAGGATTGGGCCACCTTTCTGCACTTTATTTACTTTTGTTACTTGTTGCTCGTTACAAATTATCCTATCACAAAACTATCTGTTACCACTTATTTCAGTACTTGCAGAGAATACCTTGCTGGAAACCGCTTATCATTTCCTTCTGCCCCTCATTGGGTTTGACACTCTTACTTATCGAAAGGACTACGATAGGTCCCCTATACTTGTGGGTCATCAGGTATGCGTGGAAACCAGGCATAGGGGTCATAGGTGCTTGAACAGACAAGTTGTATCTGGCTAGTTATGTTATATTACACTGAAATTGTAAGAAACATCTTCTAGAGAGAATAGTTCCGTTAAGGGTTCCTTTCCCTGTGTGTGCATGCATCTATGTGCATGTCCGGACTGTGATGAAAAAATCACAGTGTGTATAACTTCTGGGGGTTCATAATGGAGCGAGTGCAAAAACATCTTTAGTTCACCGACCGAATATTCCCTTAAGAACGCTAGCTTTCGGCTTCACCGAGTCTGAGGTACACATCCGGATGACCCGGCAATAACAATCGCAGAGGTGCTCCCTTTATGCCCTAGCCGAACTAACGTGAACGTAGGGCATAAGCACAGGAGCCAGGCAACCTATCTTGGCCAAAACACAAGTCATATCGATGCATATAATGGCAAAGAAAAGGTACATATGGGAGGAAACGCATATGGGATGAGCTTTATGCTTGGAAAATAGAAATAGCAAGCTTTTGTCCAAGAACCCCCCAGGTATGATAGACGTACATACTTGAAGATGTATGCGTCGGGGGTGCACGGTCTAACCGCACGAAAGCCTTCAAGGCTAAAGAGAAAAAACGAAAAGAGAGAAAAAATGATGAAAACAATAAGAGGAAGGAAACGAAAAAAGAGTTCGGCGCTAGGCATAGAATCCTCGGAGTCTGGCTGTGTTCCAGGGATTCGGCTCTAGTTGATTGTCTGATGTATCACGCAAGCGGTACGCTCCTCCGGTGAGAACTTCGTCGATGATGAAGGGACCCTCCCACTTGAGTTTGTCCTTTTTCTTCTCCTGTAGGCATAGAACGAGTTTGCCGATGTTGTATGTTTTGGCCCGCACTTCTCTGCTTTAATACATGCGTGCCTGCTATTGATAAAATGCGGAACAGGCTTTTGCAATGTTGTGCTCCTCCTCCAGGACGTCTAAGCTGTCCTGCCGATCGAGCTCGGCCTCTCTCTCTTCGTACATGCGCACTCGAGGTGAGTCATGAATAATGTCGCAGGGTAATACCGCCTCTGCGTCGTACACCATGAAAAAGGGGGTGTATCCGGTAGTGCGATTGGGCATGGCCCGCAGCCCCTAGAGTACGGATTCGAGCTCCTCAACCCAGTGCTTGTCTGATTCCTTCAAAGACCGCACTAGTCTGGGTTTGATGCCGCTCATAATAAGACCATTGGCTCGTTCGACTTGGCCATTTGTCTGTGGATAATAGACCGAGGCGCAATGGAGCTTGATGCCTAGATTAGCGCACCAGGTTTTCACTTTGTCACCTGTGAAATTGGAGCCGTTATCAGTGATGATGTTGTGCGGAACACCATAACGGTGTACGACACCGGATATGAAGTCTATTACTAGCCCGGACTTGGCCGTTTTAACCGGTTTGGCATCTATCCACTTGGTGAATTTATCCACCATGACTAGTAAATATGTTTTCTTATGGCTTCCTCCTTTAAGGGGTCCAATCATGTCCCGTCCCCAGACCGCAAAAGGCCAAGTGATGGGGATTGTTTGTAGGGCGGTGAGGGGCATATGGCTTTGGTTGGCAAAGAGTTGGCATCCAACGCAACGTTGGACAAGGTCCTGTGCATCCGCTCGGGCCGTCGGCCAATAGAACCCTGTACGGAAGGCCTTGCTAACAAGGGCCCGAGCTGCGGCGTGGTGCCCGCCGAGACCGGCATGAATCTCAGCCAGGAGCTGCCGCCCCTCCTCCTCGGAGATACATCTTTGAAGGACTCCGGTGGCACTTTTCTTATAAAGCTATTCGCCGTGAACCTTGTAGGCCTTCGAACGCTGGACAATGCAGCAGGCCTCATTCTGGTCCATGGGGCAATGACTGACATTATGAGATGTGCCGACGGTGTTATTTCGGTGGCAGAGCCTCCGATGATGTCGGTGTTTTCAGAATCTGGCGTTATGTTCGGATCCAGACTAGTGTTGCCGTTTTCCCCCTGCCACACCACGGATGGCTTAAAAAGCCTTTCCAGAAAGATATTAGGTGGGACAGGGTCGCGCTTAGCGCCGATACGAGCAAGAATGTCCGCCGCTTGATTACTTTCTCGAGCCACATGATGGAACTCGAGCCCCTCGAACTGGACTAACATTTTTATGATGGCATTATGATAAGCTGCCATCTTCGGATCTTTGGCATCAAAGTCTCCATTTATTTGAGATATTGCAAAGTTTGAGTTCCCGCGCACTTCTAGGCATTGTATGCCCATGGAGACAGCCATCCGGAGACCATGCAATAAGGCCTCGTATTCGACTGCATTGTGGGATTCTGCGTATAGTATTTGGAGTACGTACTGAACGACGTCTCCAGTAGGCGATGTTAAAACGACACCCGCCCCTAGCCCTGCTAGCATTTTGGAGCCATCGAAATACATAACCCAATTGGAATATGTGGCGTACTCTTTGGGGAGTTCGGCCTCTGTCCATTTGGCGACGAAGTCAGCCAGTACTTGGGATTTAATAGCTCGACGTGGTTTGTATGTAATATCAAATGGAAGGAGGTCAATGGCCCATGGCATCGCGGTTGTTTACAATGTCTTTGAGTGGTACTTCGGAAGCCACCGTGATAGAACACTCCTGGAAGTAGTGACGGAGCTTTCGGAATGTCATGAAGACCACGTATGCTATCTTTTGATAATGGGGGTACCGGGATTTGCATGGTGTAAGGATAGTGGATACATAGTATACTGGCTTCTGAAGTGGGAATTTGTGTCCGTCCTGTTATCGTTCAACGACAAGCACGGCGCTCACCACCTGATGTGTTGCCTATCTGTATAATAACATCGGTTCACCAATGTTTGATGCGGCCAGGATTGGGTTGCTCGCAAGAAGGGCTTTTATTTCCTCCAGTCCAGCTGTTGTCGCGTCCGTCCATTCGAAGTGATCGGTTCACCATAGAAGGCGGTAGAGTGGCAGTGCCTTTTCTCCCAATCTTGAGATAAAGCGGCTTAGAGCTGCCACGCAACCCGCGAGCTTTTGGACTTGTTTAAGGTCTGTTGGCATAGCCAATTGTGACAGAGCTCGGGTTTTGGTTGGATTTGCTTCAACTCCTCTGTTGAAACGATGAAGCCCAGCAGTTTTCCAGCGGGGAAAACACACTTTTCCGGATTGAGCTTAATGTCATACGCGTGGAGGTTATCAAATGTGAGACGTAAATCGTCTATTAGTGTTTCGACGCGCTAGTTTTGATGACAACGTCGTCCACATAAGCTTCAACTATCTTACCGATCTGTTTCTCCAGGCATGTTTGAATCATGTGTTGGTATATGGCGCCGGCGTTCTTGAGCCCGAAGGGCATGGTGTTGAAGCAGAATATCCCAAATGGGGTAATGAATGCTGTTGCAGCTTGATCGGACTCCTTCATTTTGATTTGATGGTATCCGCAATATGCATCAAGGAAACACAGTGAGTCATGTCCTGCGGTACCATCAATGATTTGATCGATGCGGGGGAGGGGAATGGATCCTTAGGGCAAGCCTTATTGAGGTCTTTAAAATCGACGCACAACCACTAGTGCAGAACCGGGCAATAGCACCGGTTCGTAAGGCCCTTTAGTGCCGGTTCGGTAACCGGCACTAAAGCCCCCCCCCCTTAGTACCGGTTCAGCATGAACCGGTGCTAAAGGGCAACCACGTGGCACGAGCCAGCTCCGGGGGCAGGGAGCCCTTTAGTACTGGTTGGTGACACCAACCGGTATTAAAAGGTTGGGGGGTTTTGGGTTTATGATTTCTTTTTCATGTAATTTTGTGTTTTCCATTTAGTTATTTTACGTTTGCTGGTATTTTACGATACTACATATTGTACACGTTATGCATATATATAAATAGAATTTCTAGTAGAACCGATCATATATATATATAATGTCTCACAACCACCATTAATTCACACATATATACACACATGTATATATATACAATTAGCTAGCTATATACAATTTCTCCTAATTGGTGCCTTTGGAGCCAGTGGCATTAGCCTAATTGGTGCCTTCGGAGCACGATGACAATTGGAAGTGGTTCATGGGGGCGGTAGCGGGTAATAGTATTCTCCATTGGGATCTATGACCTGGTCGAGCAAAAATCCCGCTATTTCCTCTTGAATTACTTCTATGTGCTCCTCTGCTAGGAGCTGCTCCCGCACCTCTCTGAACTGTTAAGAAGGAGATCAATATGCATGTGTATTAGTTGTGTGACTAGATATCGATAATGGTGTAAAAATTATGAATAGTGTTCTGACAAACGTACCCAGTCCTGTCTTTGAGATCTGCTCCTTTCGGACACCATCATGCGAATGTTCTCGCAAACGTAGTATGCACACAGATTATTCCCCGGCGCCAGCTTCAGGGCCTTTACGAGAATGGAATTTGATCAGATAATAATTAATCAAGCATGATAATTAAAGAGATGGCAGCTAGCTAGCTATACTACTTAATTACTTACCTTGGGTCGATACCATTTCAGCTTTCGTTTCCATTGGCCTGGAGTGACGCTGATGAACTTTGCCCAAGCCCTGCCCGCCGACAACGAAAATGAATAAAGGGGTTATTAAATAGTTCATATCAGGAAATGACGAACTAAATAGGCCGAGATATAGTTAATAATGATTGAAATTACGTGTTGACTATCCCAAACAAGATGGTGTAGTCACTTTCTTTTTTAAGTAGTGAGTCCAGTATTTCAACTGTTCCTTCATCAACTTTAATGATTAACAAGATCGAGTGAAATCTGCATGCACACACTTTTGCATGTCTTAATTAAGCGGGCATATGTAAGCAAAAACATGTAGCTAGCTAGTAGGCAAAAACAGAATTTGTAGTACAAGACAGTGTGACTCACTTGAAGTTGTAAGTAAGTAGTATATCTTCATTGGTATTGAGGCACTTGAAGAACTCTAGCATGCTTTCCTCTACACTTTTTTCATAATATGCATCTAATTTCCATGTGTATTCATTAATGGTATTTGGGTCAATGAACCCAATGCCATAGCGTCCATCTTTTTTCATTTCATACATCTTCATCCTGCATAATACCACAGAAAAGAATATAGTGAGGATAATTACAGGTAATGATTGATCAAAATGATCACTACATCTAGCTTGAGACTTAAATTACAGAAAGAAATCACTTACAGACAATAGCAACTGACGATAGATTTGTCGAGTGCGTCTTGATTGTATAACTGAAATAGTTCTGAATACTCAACGGACACATGTTTCTCATGGAAGTAATGATCCTTCTTGACATTCACCATGAGGGACTCTCGATTGGAAATCTTGGTAATGTTCATGTACCATTGATGCAATTCATACATTCTCGTTGGGAGCTTCTTGACCTCGTCTGGATCGACCAAAGGTTGGCCCCAGACATATTTCCGTTTTATTTCCTCCTCTCTAAGCGGAGACATGGGCTCGATATCGAGGGGTTGTCCAACAGTGATCTTGAGCATTTCAGCCTGCCTTATATGCTCCTCGGTTATTACCACATCGCCTAGCTCGGGAACGTAAATGGTTTGCCCACAATAATATTGGGCGCGCCTACTCTCATGTGTTGTTGGCACAACAAGCGGGGGGATTGATTGCGGCCGCTTGTTCTCCCAGCTGGGGAACAATTTTACCGCATTTTTTGCCAGCTGATTTGCTCGAGCTCGAGCTAGCCTCTTTCTGTAGACGTGCTCAATTTAACTTCCTGAGGTGGCGCTCATAGTCTGTGTCAACAGGCTTGGGAGCTGGTGGTCTAGCCATACGAATGAAGTGGTCAATCTTTTCCTCATGCACTTTCTCCCTTGGTGGCGGTGGCAGTTTCGGTGCAAAATGGGCTTCCACCTCGGCCTTCGATATGGCTGCGTTTTCCTCCTCGGACTTGTCGTAAGGCCTCTGCGAAAGAGGCGCGAGGCTGCTTGGACCATATTGAAATCGCTTGCCTCCGCCTGTACCTCCCGTCCTACCTCGACTTGTACCGCTACGCACCATAGCTGCGGCGGCTCTCTTCCGTGATTGCTGAGGCGGCGGAGACGACTGACGTGGCTGAGTTGGACGAGGAGGAGTGGCCTGAAGCTGTGCCGGACTTGGAGGAGGAGTGGCCTGAAGTTGTGCCGGACTTGGAGGAGGAGTGGTCTGACGCTGTGTCGGACTTGGAGGAGGAGTGGCCTGACGCTTTGCCGGACTTGGAGGAGGAGGAGTGGCCTGACGCGTTGGTGGACTTAGAAGAGCGGGAATCTGCTGACTCGGTGGTGGACTTCGACGAGGAGTTGGCTGACGCGGTGTCTGTGGCCTTCAAAAGATGATGCAATCCTTTCTCCATAGGATGATACGATGTTTGGCCTCTCCCAGCGTGTGCTCCTCGTCACCTCCAGGAATGTCAAGCTCTAGCCCCGAATATTGGTCCACTACCTCATCAACCAAGACATGAGCATAGCCTGTTGGAATCGGGTTGCAATGGAAGGTTGCCTCGGGGGGATTTGTAAAAGCAACGGTGTCCGCCACCTTCATGGATATGTTCTTCATTTTGAAGTGTAGCTCGCAGTTAGTGTTCTCCATGATGTCATCCATGGGGTATCTATCCAGCATTGCGTCGCCCGGGATGGAACCCATGCTGCTTCTCGGCATGGATGGGATGGTGCTATCCAATGCTGGATCATCCGCTAGCTGCTGCAGCTGCTGAACCCCCTTTGCTGGTTAAGTGAGTCGATCTGCTCCTGCTGCCCGCTGGAATTTGACTGCCAAGTCCACGTGCGCTGATTCTAGGCCTTGAAGGCGTTCATAGTCCAGCTTCCTCTGCTCCTCCTCCATCTCCCTCTTCTTCTCCTCTGCAATCTTCTTTCTCGCACGGGTTCTATAGTCGGTGTTCCAGTCCGGAAACCCCTCATACCATGGAATAACACCCTTGCCTCATGTTCTTCCTGGGTGTTCAGGATTTCCCAAGGCACGCGTAAGCTTGTCGTTCTCTCTGTTGTGCTGGAACACCCCCGATCGAGCCTCTTCTATTACAACAAGTAGCTTATCTTCGGCTCCATTCAGACATGCCTTCTTCGAAACTTTGCCTGTCTTCGGGTCCAACTCCCCCCCATGCGCATAGAACCAAGTCCTGCACCTAGGGGGCCAGCTCAATGTTTCTGGAGTGACACCTGCATCCTCCATCTCTTTCTCAGACTTAGCCCACTTAGGCATTGCCACCACGTAGCCACCTGGCCCCAGCTTATGGAACTTATCTTTTTTTCAGCATTGGCCTTGTTTATTCTCGACCGTTCCTTAGATAATTCCGAATCCTTGAATTTCATGAAATCGTCCCAATGAGCACTTTGCTTCTCTAGTGTTCCCTTGAATACTGGAGTCTTCCTTCCTCCCTTGACGTACTTGTCCCATACACGATTCTTGTGGTTGTTGAATGCAACCGCCATCTTCCTAAGAGCAGCGTACTTGACTTTCTCCACATCTGCATCTGTGAAATGATCTGGTAGGGTGAAATGTTCCATGAGAGTGTCCCAAATCAGAACTTTTTGTCTGTCGTCGACAAAAGTAAGATCTGGACGTGGCTTTGCTGGCTCTCTCCATTCTTGAAGGGAGCTCGGGAGTTGGTCCTTCACAAGAACTCCGCACTGACGAATGAACTTGTCAGCAATCTTCTTAGGCACTAACGGTTCGCCATTAGTTTTGATGGCCTCGATATTGTACTTTATGCCCTCCTTCAACTTTTTGTTCGGGCCTCGTTTCCTGCTGCTTGAAGATTTGCTCGATACGGATGGCTGAAAGAAGAAAGATCGATTCGTTAATATATCTTCAAGTCATTTAAAACATGTGATGATCACCAGATGCCTGCTTATATAAATATACCTCGCCGGTCTTTGTTGTTTCAAGATCAACATTTTCTTCGTCATCAATATCATAATCATTGTTCATGACTTCATCAATTCGGTTGTCGCGATCGAATATCAAATCACCCTCCCCGGTGTTGTTTAGATATCCGGAGCCGTCATAATCTTCTTCATTCTGATCATCATCTGGCCCGCGAGGATGGCATATGATATCGAACAGGGTCTCTTCTCCCTCTCTGCCGGTATTGTCCGCCATAGCTTTTATTTAACTAATCCAAAAGAAATATAAAACAATTTAGTATTCAAATTACAATGCATGGATGCAATCAATTAATAAGGAAAAACTGAATCAATCATAGTACATAATAAGCATCATCGAATATAATCTCGAATACATCGTCTCGAATAATAGATATAATCTTGAATACATCGTCTCGAATAATATATATCGAATACATCACTAGCTAGCTAGCTAATAAAGATCGAATACTAAAGAGTAATCTAGGCCACTCACGGTTCCTGAGGCGCGGGCGGTGGACAACCAAAGTGAAGGAACCATCACTGGATCATAGCTCGGGTGATCTCCCCAAAGAACCTGCTAGGTATTGGAGAACCCGACGTCCATAGTAGCCATGTAGCGATGGACGTGCTCGTCCTCCTCCCTGACACGGCGACATACCACCTCCGGCGGGGCCGACTCCCTCCGCACTGAAAGTGGCCCACGCAAACACCACCAAAGGAGATCAGGGTCGACGATGGGACACGGGGCCGGGTTCCTCACCAAGCGTCGTGCCCCTGAAGGTAGCACCTCCCAGTGCCAGCCCGGCGGAGCCCAGTCCCGGACATGGGTCCTCTGAAGCAGGACGTCGTCACGAACGGGTCGACGGCGAGGATGCGGGCCGGGCATCGTCGACAACAAATACTATATGCCGCAAAAGTAAAGTAACATTTTTTAAATGATGGATTGTGATTTCATATATGCAAATTCTAAATTTTATAACTAAAAATATAAGAAACTAAAAAAACATCGATCATCGTCTAACAATTTGAAATTAATCTAATTCATCTAGCTAAAACTAACATTTCCAAAATTTCTAACATTTCTATATAACTGACATTTGTATAAAAAAAAGAAAAAACCTTTGACATTATATAGATTATAACTAACATTTCTATATACTATTTGACATTAACCTAATTTAATTAATTAATTCATCTAAAACTTTGTATGAAAAACAGATAAACAGGCAAAACTAAAAACAGAAAAATTGTGTGTGCGGCGCGCGTGTAGTGTGTGTGTGCGCGCGCGCGTGTGTGTGCAGTAGCCACGGCCAGCGCCGGAGGTGTGGTGGCTTTGTGCGTGCGCGCGCGTGTAGTGTGTGTGTGCGCGCGCGCGCGTGTTGTGTGTGTTTGTGCGCGCGCGCGCGTGTAGTGTGTGTTTGTGTGTGCGCGCGCGTGTGTGTGCAGTAGCCACGGCCGGCGCCGGCGGCGTGGTGGCTTTGATCAATTGGAGGGAGGAGACGGGCCGGGGGAGGGGCTCACAGTGCGCGTGGGCGAGGTCGAGGCAACGGCGACGGCGAGGTGACGGCGATGGCGAGGGGAGGTCGATCCAAGGCGACGGCGATGGCGAGGCGAGGGGACGGTGACGGGCCGGTGCGGCCACGGGGACTGGCTGGCGACGGGGGCGGCGCGGAGTCGACGGGGACGACGCGACGAGGATGGGGGCGTCGCGGAGTCGACAGGGACGACGCGACAGGGGCGGCGACGGCGCGGGATGGGGCGGCGGCAGAGAGAAGTGGGAGATGAGAAACTGAAATTTTTCGAAGTGTTTGTTATATAGGGGACACCTTTAGTACCGGTTGGTGCCACCACCAGGTACTAAAGGCCTGTTTTGGCCAGGCCAAGCGGCGGGAAGAGCACACCTTTAGTACCGGGTGGTGGCTGGAACCAGTACTAAAGACCCACCCTTTAGTACCGGTTAAAGCCACCAACCGGTACTAAAGGTGGTGCGCTGGCGCAGGTGTGGTTCGGCAAGTTTAGTCCCACCTCGCTAGCCGAGGGGCGCCCGCACTGGTTTATAAGCCCCAGTGCGGTAGCTCTCTCGAGCTCCTCTCATAAGCAGGCCTTCCGGGTCTATGTCTGCTGCTATGCCCTGATGGGCCTATTGGGCTAGTGGGCCTGCATCCTGGCCCCATTAGAATTTGTGTTTCTAGTCGTATGCAGGCCGCTGTGGCCGAGTAGGTGGGCTTTTTTTCATTTAGTTTTTTCTTTTCTGCTTTATTTATTTTGTTTTATTTTTTTTAGTTGTTTTTTTGCTGTATTTAGAGTTTCTTTGTGAATATTTTTTCTTTAGGTACAAAAAATTAGAAACTTTCTGTTAGTGCTGGTAGTTTTCAAATTTGAATAGTTTAAATTTTGAATTATTTGAAATTTATGTGAATCACTAGTTTGTGAATAACTTAACTTTAAAAATACATTTTTCAGTGATTCTTTTTTATTATGTTTAATATAAGTGTGTTTTATCATTATATTCAATTTGGTAATGCTTAAGTTATTTTAAAAATGAAATTCCATTGTAACAGATGAGTTTTCGTCCGAAACCCTGATAGTTCGAAAGAGATTGTCCATTTTGTACATGAAGTGCATCCAGTTTTTGCCGTAACCCTCTCTACTTTTTTGCACATGCTATGTGGGTGAAATTATGATACCATGCCAACTTTCAACCTTTTCGGAGTTCATTTGAAGTGTTTTTCAATTTAGCTGAAAAAATCAGTGAATGCATGAAAGAATTTGTTTGCACATAAAATTTCTTCGCGTTTCAAATGCCAAAACACATAACTACCCCTAACTATTACAAAGATTCCCTCCTGGGTGTGAAACACAGAAGAAAGTGATGATATATAGTGAAGCCGATCACATCCCAGATCTTTGGGTGTGAAACTTTTTCTTCGCGTGTGTCCCTTTGCGCCGTAACCATGGAAAATCTTCATCATTTAACGGGATGCTCGGGTCAATATTCACTGTGAATGGAGCAATTTCATCAAACTTTTCATAATCTCCTGACATGTCTGTCTTGTCATCCACTCCCACGGTGTTTCTCTTCCCAGAAAGAACTATGTGCCACTTTGGCTCATCGTATGATGCATTCGCTTCCTTATCTTTTCTTTTTCTCGGCTTGGTAGACATGTCCTTCACATAGAAAACCTGTCCCACATCATTGGCTAGGACGAATGGTTCGTCTGCATACACAAGATTGTTGGGATCCACTGTTGTCATTCCGTACTGCGGGTCTTCCGTTACCCCGCCTCGTGTCATATTGACCCATTTGCACCGAAACAAAGGGACCTTCAAACCACGTCTATAGTCAAGTTCCCATATGTCCTGTATATAACCATAATATGTTTCCTTGCCCGTCTTGGTTTCTGCATCAAAGTGGACATCACTGTTTTGGTTGGTGCTCTTCTTATCTTGGGCGATCATGTAAAAGGTATTACCATTTATCTCGTACCCTTTGAAAGTCATTATATTCGAAGATGGTAACTGGGACAGCAAGTACATGTCATCTTCAATAGAGGCGTCATGCATGGTACGTGTCTGCAACCAGCTGTTGAAACTCCTGGTTTGTTCATGTGTAATCCAGTCATCAGACCGCTCCGGGTGTTTGGAGCGTAGCAAATTCTTGTGTTCTTCCATATACGGAGCCACCAAGGCAGAATTCTGTAGAACTGTGTAGTGTGCTTCAGTGAGAGAATGTCCATCCATACATATTATTTGATCCCCTCCTAGCGTGCCTTTTCCATCCAGTCTGCCCTTATGCCGCGATTCAGGAACACCAATCAGCTTAAGGCCAGGAATAAAGTCAATACAAAACTCAATGACCTCCTCATTTTCATGGCCCTTGGAGATGCTTCCTTCTGGCCTAGCACGGTTATGAACATATTTCTTTAAGACTCCCATGAACCTCTCAAAGGGGAACATATTGTGTAGAAATACAGGACCCAAAATGTTAATCTCTTCGCATAGGTGAACTAGGACATGCGTCATGATGTTAAAGAAGGATGGTGGGAACACCAACTCGAAACTGACAAGACATTGCACCAAATCATTCTCTAACCTTGGTATGATTTCTGGATCGATTACCTTCTGAGAGATTGCATTGAGGAATGCACATAGCTTCACAATGGCTAATCGAACATTTTCCAGTAGAAGCCCCCTCAATGCAACCGGAAGTAGTTGCGTCATAATCACGTGGCAGTCATGAGACTTTAGGTTCTGGAACTTTTTCTCTGCCATGTTTATTATTCCCTTTATATTCGACGAGAAGCCAGACGGTACCTTAATACTGAGCAGGCATTCAAAGAAGATTTCCTTCTCTTCTTTGGTAAGAGCGTAGCTTGCATGACCCTGATGTATGCCGTCTTTTCTGTGCATACGTTGCTGGTCCTCCCGTGCCTCAGGTGTATCTTTTGTCTTCCCATACACGCCCAAGAAGCCAAACAGGGTCACACAAATATTCTTCATCACGTGCATCACGTCGATTGCGGAGCGGACCTCTAGGTCTTTCCAATAGGGCAGGTCCCAAAATATAGATTTCTTCTTCCATATGGGTGCGCATCCGTCAGCGTCATTCGGAACAGGTTGTCCACCAGGACTCTTTCCAGACCACCTTCAAATCCTTGACCATATCATGTACATCAACACCAGTACGGTGGCGAGGCTTCGTCCGGTGATCCGCCTCACCTTTGAAATGCTTGCCTTTCTTTCTTATGGGATGCCTGCTCGGAAGAAATCGACGATGTCCCAGGTACACATTATTCTTACAATTAGCCAAATATATACTGTTGGTATCCCTTGTTTGTCTGTCCTGAAAGGTTACTGGAGCGGGCCAATCATTGATGGTCATGAACAGCAACGCCTTTAGGTCAAATTCTTCCCCCATGTGCTCATCCCACGCACGTACACCTGTTCCATTCCACAGTTGTAAGAGTTCTTCAACTAATGTCCTTAGGTACACATCAATGTCATAGCCGGGTTGCTGAGGGCCTTGGATGAGCACTGGCATCATAATGAACTTCCGCTTCATGCATGTAACACCCTCGATGCGGCTATATCTCCCACGTGTCGGAGCACGACTTAGAGGCATAACCGCATTGAAGGCAATGTCACAACAGGGGTAATCTTCACACAACCCATGTACTGAATAAGGAAAGAGATACATAGTTGGCTTACAATCGCCACTTCACACAATACATGAATAAAGCATTACATCATACAGATACAAACAAGGTCCGACTATGGAACCAAAGTAAAAGAAGACCACCCCTAATGCTACAGATCCCCGATCGCCCCAACTGGGCTCCACTACTGATCAACTGGAAACGGAAACAACATAACGAACACGATCTACATCGAGCTCCTCCTTGAGCTCGGTTGCATCACCTGCACGGTAACATCGACACCTGCAAACTGGTTTTGGAAGTAAACTATGAGTCACGGGGACTCAGCAATCTCACACCCTCACGATCAAGACTATTTAAGGTTATGGGTAGGGAAAAGGTATGAGGTGGAGCTGCAGCAAGCACTAGCATATATGGTGGCTATCATACGCAAATGAGAGCAAGAAGAGAAGACAAAGCACGATCGTGAACTAGAAGTGATCAAGAAGTGATCCTAGGCTACTTACGTTCAAGCATAACTCCAACACCGTGTTCACTTCCCGGACCCCGCCGAGAAGAGACCATCACGGCTACACACGCGGTTAATGTATTTTAGTTCAGATAAATTTCAGGTTCTCTACAATCGGACGTTAACAAATTCCCATCTGCCCATAACCACGGGCACGGCTTTCGAAAGTTCAAAACCCTACAGGGGTGTCCCAACTTAGCCCATCACAAGCTCTCATGGTCAACAAAGGATATTCCTTCTCCCAAGACAATCCGATCAGACTCGGAATCCTGGTTACAAGACATCTCGACAATGGTAAAACAAGTCCAGGAAGACCGCCCGATGCGCCGACATCCTGATGGGAGCTGCACATATCTCGTTCTCAGGGCAACACCGGATGAACACTACGTACAGCTAAAACCAGCCCTCAAGTTTCCCCGAGGTGGCGCCGCAAGTGGCTCTGTTTCGGACCAACACTTAGACAAGCACTGGCCTGGGGGGGTTAAAATAAAGATGACCCTCAGGATGCGTGACTCCCAAGGGAAAAGGCTAGGTGGAAAATGATAAAACCAAGGTTGGGCCTTGCTGGAGGAGTTTTATTCAAGGCGAACTGTCAAGGGGTTCCCATTATAACCCAACCATGTAAGGAACACAAAATCAAGGAACATAACACCGGTATGACGGAAACTAGGGCGGCAAGAGTGGAACAAAACACCAGGCATAAGGCCGAGCCTTCCACCCTTACCAAGTATATAGGTGCATTAATATAAATAAGAGATATTGTGATATCCCAACATATCCATGTTCTAACAAGGAACAAACTCCAAACTTCACCTACAACTAACAACGCTATAAGCGGGGCTGAGCAAAGCGGTAACATAGCCAAACAACAGTTTGCTAGGACAAGGTGGGTTAGAGGCTTGGCTTAGCAATATGGGAGGCATGATAAATCATGTGGTAGGTATCGCAGCATATGCATAGCAAAAGAGCGAGCATCTGGCAAGCAAAGATAGAAGTGATTTCGAGGGTATGGTCATCTTGCCTGCAAAGTTCTCCGAGAAGACAAAAGCTTGATCCTCAAAAATGTACTCAACGGGTCCTCGAACACGAACTTGTCTCCCGGCTCTACCCAAGCAAGAATACAAGCAAAGGTAGACACAATCAACCACGTGCAATGCACAAACAACATGATGCAAAACATGGCAAGATATGCGGGATGTGATATGCAATGCATATGCATGTTTCGGAAAGGAAAGGTTTAATCAGACCTCAACTTGGAAAACCAAGAGTGCCACTGGAAAGACGAGTTGATTTCGGTCGAAACCGATATAAAGATCACCGGTATCAGATGCACGGTTTGGAAATGACAGCAAAACAAATATGGCACCAGTCTGCGATTAACAGCACGAGGCCATCTAAATGCATCAAGAACAACATGCTACTGCACTCTAACATGACAACAAAATACATGGCAAGGATCCACTCAAGATGCTTGACAAAAGATGAACACTGAGCTACGGCTAAATCACTCAATATCAGGTTCAAACAAGCATGGCAAAAGTGCAAAAGATATCAAGTTACAGACTTAGTGAACATAACAACATGTCAGGAATTTAACATCATGAAGCAATGTTTAGAGCACGATAACAACATGCTACAGGAACATATCATGGCAAAGCAAGGCATGGCATGAAGCTACTCAAAGCATACAACAAAAGTACCTTACTGACCATAAGCCAAAAGGTATCAGAAAATACCATGGCAACCATGTGAACATAGCAATTATCGTTAACAGATTCAGACTTAGCAGAAAACTGGAACATGGCAAAACATATATCAAGTAGGCATGTTTACGAGCTCGATGCACTCACCACAAGGCATCGCATGATAAACTAAGCAAACACCCAGCAAGTAGACATGGCATAGAAGCTAAACATGGCAAGAACAACATCATAGCATGCATGGATCAACTACAACAAGCTCGGCAAAAATGCTTAACATGTAAACATGCTGCCAGGAACATTTTATAGCAAAAGTAGAGCTCGATTGACTCAAGCTAGGTTGCTCCATAAATGCAAACAAAGACATGGATGGATAGAGCACCACAATATCTACAAAACATCCTTACTGATCATTCTCAAAAGAGGCATGGATCACTCAGTAGCAACATGAACACATGGCATAAAAATATAAACAGGACAAAGACTTAGATGATTTCTAAGTCCCTGAAATCAGTAACATTACGAGGGCTACTTTGCATGCTTGTGCTAGTCACCACAAAGATCACAAAAATACATGGCATACACCCCTGTAAAGATGGCATGGCATACTTCAAAAGTCATGTAGGGCTCAAGTTCATAGGATGCACACATTAATAATGGCAAAAATGACAAATGATCAATTACTGATATGAAACTGAAACTAACAGAAACTAGCACTCTTCCAACAGCATTTAGGGCATCAAGATGAGCTCAAATGATCGTGATGTAATGAGATGAAATGAAGTACTCGTCGAGACGAACAATTTGATATGCTACACGCGCAAAACGGAGCCACGGGTGCAGAGTTATGATGCGATGAACATATGCAAAAATTCTAGGGTTAGGAGGGAAAGTCAACCGAGTTTGAATCTGGATCTGGATCGGGCGCGGACTTCGAGGATGGCCGGAAACACTGTTCGCCAGAGTTGGGGTCGAGCTCAGGGTCGCCGGAGGAAGGAGAGGAAGCCGGGGCTCGGCGAGGAGGAGGAGCTCGCCGGTGCGGTGGCGGCGCCGGGCAGCGATGGTCGGCGCGGCGGGGCGGCGATGGTCGAGGAGGCGGGGTCGGCGGCCACCGGGCAAGGCGGCGGAGATGGCGCGGCGGCGGAGCGCACCGGCGCCGGAGTTGATGCGGTCGGGCGACTGCGGGCGGTGGCGCCCATGCGGTGGCGGCGGCGGGATGGGCTCGCGGGGGCCTGGTGCGGGCTTCCCGAGCCGGAGGAGAGAGAGGATCCCGCGGGGACACGTGTCGCAACCCGGTTGGACGTGGGCGTCGGCGGCTTTGTCCGGCCGGACCGGACGTGTCCGGCGGCGGAGAGGAGCGGGGAGCTAGGTTAGGGGTGAAATGGATCCGGAATTTTCGGGGCGAGACTTTATTTATAGGTAGTAGGAGCTAGGAGGATCCAAATTGAGCACGGTTTTCGGCCACGCGATCGTGATCGAACGACCTAGATGATGGATGGGGTTTAGGTGGGTTTTGGGCCACTTTGGAGAGGTGTTGGGCTGCAACACACACGAGGCCTTTTCGGTTCCTCGGTTAACCGTTGGAGTATCAAACGAAGTCCAAATGGCACGAAACTTGACAGGCGGTCTACCGGTAGTAAACCAAGGCCGCTTGGCAAGTCTCAGTCCAATCCGAGATCGTTTAATACCCGCACATGAAAAGAGGCAAAAGGGGACACCGGGTGACATAGGAGCACCGGAATGCAAAACGGACAACGGGGAAAATGCTCGGATGCATGAGACGAACATGTATGCAAATGAAATGCACATGATGACATGATATGAAATGCATGACACGCAAGCAAATGACAAGGCAACAACAACAAATAACTAGAAGACACCTGGCACATCGGTCTCGGGGCGTTACAATGCACAACCAAGGAGGAAGGTTATACAAACATAGAGTCACAGGCCAGGTGCTATGGTTGCTGCTCTGCTCCCCAAAAGGATTAATGTCATCTTCTCTTAGACCAAACCATACGTTCCTTGCGTCATCTGCAAACTCCTTCCCGTACTTTCTTTCGATTTTTCTCCACTGCGACCCGTCAGCGGGTACTCTCAACTTTCCGTCTTTCTTACGGTCTTCTCTGTGCCATCGCATCGCCTTGGCATGCTCTTTGTTTTGGAACAAACGTTTCAACCGTGGTATTATAGGAGCATACCACATCACCTTGGCAGGAATATTCTTCCTGGGGCGCTCGCCCTTGACATCACAGGGTCATCGCGGCTCATCTTATAGCGCAATGCACCGCATATCAGGCAAGCGTTCAAATCCTCGTACTCACCACGGTAGAGGATGCAATCATTAGGGCATGCATGTATCTTCTGCACCTCTAACCCTAGAGGGCAGACAGCCTTCTTTGCTTCGTACGTACTCTCGGGCAATTCGTTGTCCTTTGGAAGCATATTCTTTATCATTACCAGCAACTTTCCAAATCCCTTGTCAGATACACCATTCTCTGCCTTCCATTGCAGCAATTCCAGTGTGGTGCCCAGCTTTTTCTTGTCACCTACGCAATTTGGGTACAACAAATTTTTGTGATCCTTTAACATGCGCTGCAACTTCTTCTTCTCCAAATCACTTGCGCAGTTTCTCTTTGCATCGGCAATGGCCCGACCTAGATCATCAACGGGCTCATCCGATGCCTCTTCTTCAGCTTCTTCCCGCATTGCCGGCTCAGCTTCTTCCCGCATTACCGGCTCAGCTTCTTCCCCCATTGTTGTATCATCGTATTCAGGGAACCCATGGCCAGGATAGCTGTCGTCGTCCTCTTCTTCTTCATTGTCTTCAATCATAACCCCTCTTTCTCCGTGCTTGGTCCAAACATTATAGTGGGTCATGAAACCGGACTCAAACAGGTGGACGTGAATGGTTCTTAATGTAGAGTAATTGTGACCATTCTTATAGCCAGCGCATGGACAAGGCATAAAACCATCCGCCCGCTTGTTTGCCTCAGCCACAAGCAGAAAAGTATGCACGCCATTAATGAACTCGGGAGAGCATCGGTCATCGTACATCCATTGCCGGCTCATCTTCAATACAGAGCACCGAAAACACCAAATTAATACAATACATAAAGTTCATACATAAAGTTCATACAACACTTGAATGCAACAAACAAATAACTCTCTAGCTAAAGAATTTAAATGCAACAACAAATGCGATCAAAATCGTAACTAAGGTAACAATTGATCCAACAGCATAATGATACCAAGCCTCACTATGAATGGCATATTTTCTAATCTTTCTAATCTTCAAGCACATTTTCTCCATCTTAATCTTGTGATCATCGACGACATCGGCAACCTGCAACTCCAATTCCATCTTCTCCCCCTCAATTCTTTTCAATTTTTCTTTCAAATCCTCATTTTCTCTTTCAACTAAATTTAACCTCTCAACAATAGGGTCGGTTGGAATTTCCGGTTCAACTACCTCCTACATACAAATATCTATGTCAGCTTGATGGGCATAATTTGTCATAAACACGAAATGCAACAAATAGTTTTAAAAGAGAATATACCACATCCGAATCATAACAAGGACGAGGGCCGACAGGGACGGATATCAAAACCATGTCACTATGTATAACAAACAACGTACGTGTAAGATAATTATATGAGTAACTCTATATCCAAATCACACAAACATCAATTTTTTATATAAATTTCATGAACAAGAGGCTCACCACAAGGTGGTGCCGGCGACGGGACGGTGCGGGCGATCGACGGTGGTTACGACGGAGATTTAGAAGGCACTAAGTAAACCACACCTACATATGCAAACTAAGTGTTATTTCGACCTCAATTTGCATACAAATCAAATACTACCACATATAATTCCTCCCAAATTACTAAAACCCACAATTAATCACTATATAAACCAATGCAAGAGCTAATCTAGCAATGAGAGATGAAAGGACAAAGTTGCTAACCTTTGTGATCATTTGAATGGATGGGGGCCTGCAAATCTTGACAAATTTGGGGCAAATTTTGTGATGAACTCGAGAGGAAGAAGGGAAGAACAGAGGAGAGGGAGAGGGGAAAGGGGGAAGAATAGAGTGCTGGTGGACGAAGGGTTTATATAGGACGACCTTTAGTACCGGTTCGTGGCACGAACCGATACTAAAGGTGCTGGAGGGGCCCCACTCTGACAACATCCTGCCACCACTCTCATTAGTACCGGTTCATGGCATGAACCGGTGCTAAAGGTTCACCACGAACCGGAACTACACCACAACACGGATGCAATGGCATGTAATCTGCCAGGAGAGGACCCTTAAGAGGGCAGAAAAACTGCCAGGACAGAGTTTCTCCCGGCAGATAGAACTGCCACAAGAACGGCTGCCGGGGATCATATTTCCCGGCAGAAACAGATCTCCTGGCAATTCAACTGCCTTGAAGCCCCGTTCTCCCGGCAGATACATGTTTATGCCGGTAATCCAATTGCCGGCAGTTAAAATAATTCTAGGCAGACGGTCTGTCCTTGACTTTTACTTACCCTGGCAGTTTTTCTGATCCGGGTAGCATATATACTTCTTATAATTTCTATTCATACAAGAATTCACTCAAGATTCAATAGCAGATCTCCAACACATAATGACTTCATATATATTAGTACTTCAACATTCATACATGCGTTCAGCAGCATCCAGCTGCATCGATAAACAGAATTTACACAAGACATACATGCGTTCAGTAACATCAGAACTAGCAAAAGACATACATGTTTTCAGTAGCATCTAGCTACATCAATAAATAGAATTTACACAAGACAATAAGATTTTATTTTTTATCAAACTAAGCTAAACAAATGGTTTGAGCTTTGATGTAGAGCTGAAGCCATGTCCAGGAAGACAAATTGCTTGTTCGCAAACGTTTGTTGAGTGACTTCATGAGATGTCTTCTAAATACCAGACTTGCCAACATCCTGTGAAACAACATCATTCAAAGAGTCACCAAACTTGCAATGCTTTGAAGATCGCAGCTCAACCACACCCCACATGATAGTGGAAGTATATCACTTGCCGATAGCAACCATGTCTTCAACATCATGTCAAAAAGAACTATTCACTGTTCCTACTTCAATCTTGGTTTGCGCATCATGTGAATGCGACGAATCTAAAACTGAGGCACAATGCAGTAATATCAGTTTTTTTATGGAACAAGTATGGGAAACAACCCCATCATGTAACCTTGCAACATTCACACCAGTGATAAGTTACTACTGCATCAAACTACTGAAGTAAATTGCTTACAATTTCAGCTGCTTCCTGTATGTATCCCATGTCCTCTAGAACGAGCAAGGCCTTGCCACCATATCTTGTCTGTCATGGCAAACCTAGGAATCTAAAACTAAATATTAGTCATATAAGAACAGCTTTGAGGGCTGAAATTTTTAAACTTGTACGAATGAAAGTGAAAAGATAATTGAAGCACTTGTGTTGCGGAAATGAATTAGAACATAAACCTTCTCTCTTATATAACCGTCTGTCATTCTATAATCAGTACCACCCCAAAATTTCACATTCCAGATATATAACAGTCTGTACTGTTGTAGTCCATACCTTCAATTGCCTGTCCTTGGATGCATGTTAAAGATTACTCAAAGTACCAACAATATCAAATGTTCAAAGGTACTAGCAAAATATAAATCAAAATTACATTGCAGAGAGCAAAATTATCTCAATTCCTTGTCCTATACATTTTCCTATACAGGGACATCCAATGGGAAGGGTACTGTAGATATAAACTATGTAAATAAAAACAAGGAGAAATGTGGACATTCTTGCATCTTACAATTGTAACATGTTGTCACGACCCTAGGTTATGGAGGGGATGATCTTGGATGTCAGGAAGGCAAGGGCGAGAGAGTTTAGGCTTGGGCGCCATGATCCCTTGGGTGATAGATCTGTTCTCGAGGTAACCCTCCTCCCTTTCTCTGTATATTCTTTCACAGCTGATTACACCCTGCCTAGCTTTATGGCACAGTTTGGAGGTAGTTTAGGAAAGATATGAACCAACAAAAACTAGGAAAGATCTAAACAGATTCTGATTCAACCCAACTAGACTTGGAAACCAAGAAAGACCTATCGGCTGGGTCCAGGATTCCATGGCGTCACACATGTCTATATGTCCACAGTTTAGCCAGGCTAGCTATAAGCTAATGTAAATAAATCCTAACATGGAAGTTCCCCGCCCAACAGAAATGAAAAATGACACCACCGCTAATTTGTAAACCAGTTCTAATAACAAAAATTGCTCTAGTATCCCGTTAACATGTACTCCCTCTGTAAACTAATATAAGATTGTTTAGATCAAGCACTTTTGCTCTATTCAAAGACCCAGACTGCAAAAGTAGACCCCGACACTACCACAATGGAATGGGATTATAATATCTGTGGTAAATCATGCATATTTTTGTTCACATATGTGCTTTTATGTATTGCAAAATTTATCACTAGAGCAATCAACTTAATACAGTTTCTCAACTACTGAATTAGTTAAAAGAGATCAATGTGATTTCCAAGAATTTAGTTCGTAGAAGTAAAACATTAGTATAAAAAGCTAATGAAACATATGTCAATTACTGTATTTTACTTTATAATATCTTAACATGAAAACAACATGGGTGGATGTTCAGAGATGAGAACCATGTTACAGAAAAGAATTCCACGGGATCCCCAGGTCAAGCATCACGAACATGAGTCTTTTATTCTTCAATTAGTGAAATGGATATGCTAATGTGCAAGCTCCATAAACAAAGTTTTACACATCTAGCTTTCCTAATCAATTGAAGAATTCATCACACATTGTAGTTATCTAATAAATCAAACCAGCCAAAACAGATTGTCTAAGGCAATTTAAAATCATGACAATTGTAAAAGAAAGGAAAAGGGAGACTCTAGAACCAATTAACATGCCAAGAAGTTAGATAACCCAAATAGTTCCGAGTGGATCTTAACCTACAAACCCGTTAATTAAGGATATGATCTGGTTGGCTTAGTTTAGAATGGTTTAGTTTATAGAATTATGACAGCAAGGGTATGAAGTTTTGTAGCATTCAACAATCTCATCCTTGTGACAAAACTTAGAAGCTTGATATAAAACTTTTTGAACCAGAGAGAAAAACTAACTTCAAATATTTTTGAAGTACAAACCAGCAACATCTATGAACTATGTAACAAAATTAATAGCATCAAACCAAGAGAAGATAAAAAAAATGAACAGGACACAGGAAAGGATATGGCAGCCGACATGTACTTTTACTAGAAATCTTTCAGACTTTCAGTGTGTATATATCTATAGCAATATTACTACGGCTGATTATAATGACAGATTTTG
The DNA here is from genome assembly GCF_003073215.2 of Triticum urartu. Taxonomy (NCBI): domain Eukaryota; kingdom Viridiplantae; phylum Streptophyta; class Magnoliopsida; order Poales; family Poaceae; genus Triticum; species Triticum urartu. Next base: position 427,976,016 of record NC_053022.1, on the reverse strand, counting down.
ACACTTCCAAGTACAATTCTTGATTTATAGTAAATAGTAAGCAATAAAATGCAAGGTCAAACAATTTGTAAACATGATATGCTTCCTTTCCCCCAAAAAACTAACAGAACACCTATTTCTACTAGCATCATTTTCGACTTTCAGTATGTATCTATGACAAGATTCCTGTTGTGTACATAATACTAATCACTAATGCCACGTCAACCACTTTCTACAACTGAAAAATAGGTATTGGACTATGCATAGGAAACAAAGGAAGGCAGCACCTATGCTCTTCATAAATGGTTCTATGGCAGGGCAGACCAACAACTATGTTTCATGAACAGCCCAATAACAAAAGACTAGGCTTCAAAATAACAAGGCCTGCAAATGCTCAGTTCCAGGACATGTAAAAGCATCTAGAATAAATTGTATCAGTTCTGAATTTTGAAAAAAAATCACTTTGCTAATTAAGTTTGTCAGTGAGTATCGATATGCTTCCACTGCTTTACCCAACAAGTATGAGTATACGGCGCCTCTTGCAAGCCAAATACCTAGTTGTAAATAGGACGTAATTAAGATATACAAGATATATAGTGATGGCTCCGAGGAACTAGTACCATGAAAGAACTGCTCGGAGAGGGGACGTAGAACCGCTGCCCATCATGTTGCAGCCCTATCAGCATCGCGTCATGCGTCCTCCACAGCCGGCGCGGATGGTGCAGGCCCCCAAAGAAGAAGAGAATCGGTCGATGTCGATGCAGCTCGCGGTCGACCTACTCGAACTCATGATATAGTGCTTGCCACAAGCGTTCTGGAGGTTGAACCGTGTTCTGGACGCAGTGGCGCTGCCTTAGCTATGGTGGAGGGAGTCCATGGAGAGGCCGCCGGGGTCGGGCTCCTCTCGGGCTCCTCGGGAGACACACGAATACTCTGCATCTGGGCGAGGCGGAGGTGAAGACGATGGGGAAGTGGTGGTGGAGAGGTGCACACTCGGGGTGGTGGTCATGAGTCCCGGAGCGGCCATATCCAGCAGCACAGACGACCGGTGCGGCCAGATCTGACAATGACTAGGCCGGGACGGTTCCATCCAAAGGCAGACCAGCGAGGTGGCCAGGTGGGGCCATAGCAGGGAGTGTGTGGATCGGAGAGGAAGAGGAAGATATGTAGGGGTGGCGGCGCACGGGGAAGGGGAAGAACCGACTGCCCAGATCTAGGGTTTGGAAGGGGTGGTGGTAAAGTTGAAGAGGGTCGATTTGGGGAAGAACTGCTCGGGCCGGCTTTTATTTTTCTTTGGAGCCAAAACTTTCGGTATCTCCTGCACTAGTGCGTGTTTGGGCCCAATGTCTCGTGCCACACAGTCACCGGCAGTTAACGGGCCGTGCCTTGGTTCTCCCGGCAGATACACTGACCTGACATGCGTGCGTCATTTCCGGCAGTTTGTGTGCCCTCTTTACTCAAGTTCTGCTGGCAGTTTTGCTGCCCTTTCATACTTCTTTCGGCAGTTATAAGGTTCCCGGCAGAAGATTTGCCCTTATACCAGTATTTCACCCGGCAGTTAATTGCCCCGAATCGAGTGTTGTGGTGTAGTGCGGTACTAAAGATCTCCCCCGCCTAGCCGTTGGAACCGCACTAATGAACACATTAGTGCCGGTTCTGTTACAAACTGGGACTAATGTGTCTCACATTTGACCCTTTTTCTACTAGTGAACCGCCAGGATTTGTCCTTCTTTGGTACCATCACCAGGTTTGCCAGCCAGTCCGAATGTTTTATTTCTCTGATGAATCCGGCCTAAATTAGCTTGGCCAGCTCCTCCCCCATAGCTTGGCGTTTGGGCTTAGAAAAGCGCCGCAGTGCTTGTTTGATTGGTTTGTATCCTTTTAAGATATTAAGGCTATGTTCGGCCAACTCACGTGGGATTCCCGACATGTCAAAAGGGTGCCAGGCGAATATATCCCAGTTTTCGCGAAGGAAATCCCTTAGTGCGGCGTCGACCGTTGGGTCTAGTTGTGCTCCAATAGATGTTGTCTTCTTGGGGTCCGTTGGGTGGACCTAGAATTTGACTATTTCTTCTGCCGGTTTGAAGGAGGTGGATTTGGGTCGTTTGTCTAAGATCACATCGTCCCTATCCATCGTGGAGTGTAGTGTGGTTAATTCTTTGGCCGCGAGGGCTTCAGATAATGCCTCAAGGGCCAAGGATGCGGTTTTGTTTTCGGCACGGAGTGCTATGTCCGGATCACTGACAAGAGTGGTTACGTCGTTTGGTCCGGGAATTTTGAGCTTCATATACCCGTAATGAGGTATAGCTTGGAAGCGTGTAAAAGCATCCGCCCCAACAGGGCGTGGTATCCGCTGCTAAAAGGAGCCACTTAGAAGGTGATTTCTTCAGACCGATAATTCTTCGGCGTGCCGAATACCACGTCAAGTGTGATTTTTCCAGCACACGCGCCTCCTAGCTGGGAATGATTTCTCGGAAGGTCATGCTGCTTTGCTTGATGGGGCTCCTGTCTATTTTCATTTTGTGGAGTGTATCCTCATAGATGAGGTTTAGTCCGCTGCCACCGTCCAGGAGGACCTTGGTGAGTCGAAAGCCATCCATGATGGGACTGAGGACTAAGGCGGCTGGTGCTCGGACTGTCCTGTATTTTGGTTCATCGCCGTCACTAAAGGTTATAGCCGTGTCGTTCCAAGGGTTTACTGTGGACATTTGACAGACTTCGGCGAGGCCGCGAAGTGCCCTTTGTGCTTATTATTTGAAGCGAATGTCTCAAAGACCGTCAGCACTCTGGGGTCGTCGTCTTCTGGAGGGTGTTGCTCTGGGTTTTTTTGGTAAGGATGTCCTCGCCGCTTTTGGCTACCTGCCGGAGTATCCAACATGCTCTCTAAGGCTGTGGGTTGGTATGGTATTCGGTGTTGTGTGTATTTTGCATGGGCCATCGAGCCATCCCTCCAGAATGGTTCCGCGCCGCGTAATGGGTTTGTATTTCTTGGCTATTGTACTGGGAGCGTCACGGGGATGCGCCCTTTTTGCCTGGACCAGTGGTTGAGTTGGGACCGATGGCTCCCAACAAGCTGTCTGATCCCTCCAGGCGCTTTCCATTGCGTCGTACTTCTGTACGATAGTTGCCAGGTCAGTGAAGTGTACTATGCAGCGGTGATTAATGGCGTTGAGGATTCCTTCATTCGTGCAATTGTTGCGAAACGCTGATATCGCGTCCTCGTCGCGGCAATCTTTAACCTTGTCCTTGACAAGGAGGAATCTGGCCCAGAAGTGGTGGACCGTTTCCTGAGACTGCTGTTGTATGCTCGTGAGAGCACTTATGTCTGGGTGGGTGGGTGGAATTGGATCTGGACCCTGACCCGATCGATGATCCGGAGTCTGAAGTTTTTCCAGACTTAACAGTCCGGGCTCCGGAGTATCTTCTGGTTGCCTTTGCCCGCCATCCGATTCTATGTTCGGAAGGCCGGTCACCTCCTTTTGCGGGTTGGTATCCGGCTTTGTAGGGTCGGCGATCCGTACGTTGTCCGTCTTCAGTATAGGGTAAGAGTCGTCGTCTTGCTCCTCGACTACCGCTATCTGGTGGGTGATCGGTGGAGATTTGATTTCTCTTTGGTCGGATTTGAGCCTGATCCGATCGTAATCTGTGGCAATTCCCAGGGCGGCGATACGGTCAAGGAGCTCGTTTAAAGATGAAAACTCCGCTGGATCCATCTGCTTGGAGTGTTTGGGGTCGATACGAAGAGGATTTTCGATGGCCCGAGAGGTCATCATCGGCTTAACGGCCGAACGGGCGGTCATGGTAAAGCTACCCAACCAGAGGGTTTGGCCTAGGGCCAGTTCTCCTCCGGTAGTGATATTGTTTTTAAGGACGAGGTGAGTCATCGATCCTGTTGTCGACGGCACAGTGGAACTCTCAATGAAAGCACCAATGTCGGTGTCAAAACCGGGGGATCTCGGGTAGGGGTTCCCAAACTGTGCGTCTAAGGTCGATGGTAACAGGAGACAGGGGACACGATGTTTACCCAGGTTCGGGCCCTCCCTATGGAGGTAATACCCTACGTCCTGCTTGATTGATATGGATGAATATGAGTATTACAAGAGTTGATCTACCTCGAGATCGTAATGGCTAAACCCTAGAGTTCTAGCTTGTATGGCTATGGTAATGAGTATTCGGCCTATCTACGGACCTAGCCCTCTGGTTTATATAGACACGGGAGGGATCTAGGGTTACACAAGGTCGATTACAAAGAAAGGAATCTACATAGTTGGCCGCCAAGCTTGCCTTCCACGCCAAGGGAAGTCCCATCCGGACACGGGTGCAGTCTTCGGTCTTCATATCTTCACAGCCCATCAGTCCGGCCCATGGCTAACAGGCCGGACGCCCGAGGACCCCTTAGTCTAGGACTCCCTCACCCACACTTCGGCTTATGGCTCAAGATCTTTAGTGTGAAGCCGAAGTTAGTCGACAGGGAACAAGCAGAGTGCGGATGTGCTATAGTGGGCAAACTTATCAATGCTCCCTGGCCAAAAGGCTCTTTCACCGAAACTCCTGACCTATGGCAGTGGGAGTGGTTTTATGTCACTGAACCCCGCGGTACCAAGTGGGCAGCTATACCTGTGTTTCGATCTGGCCCTCCATTATAGCTTGCGTCATGGATTAATAAAGGACTGGACTGGGGATCAATTGACGAAGTGCAGACTCTACAGAGCCGCATCCGGAGTCTCCTTGAGAAGGACGCCAGTCTTATCAACGTGGTTCAAGTAATGTTGGTCCGCCGGGTTCTGCCGTGCCAGCCGGCCTCTCCGTATGTGGGAGTTTAATCCGGAAGGACCACGGACCCTCCAAGACTTCTTCGGCATTACGCACAAAGGAATGTGGAAGCTGTTTTTCGAGAAACGAAAACAGTGGCCGGACACCACCGAGGACATCGGCCTTGACCGCAACCGTCCGGATACCATGGCAATCGCTAAAGCATCACACTATACTCTTCCTGGGCTGGATAAAGAAAGCAGAGTGAATCAGGTGTTCGACCCCCCTTCCCGAAGACTCACAGATTCCGTATTAACAAGGATGTTGGCCCCGGCACCGTACCAGATGCATGTGAAGGAGGACAGGACAGAGAGCGGGAGGACCGAAGGTGGCCTCCATCCCGAAGATATATTAGATGATGTGTCCGGGGAGATGAAAATCCCATCGCCCGAAGACAAAGGTAAAGGAAAAGCCAACGTTCATTCTCCCCATGGTAAGAAAAGGGCCGTCTCCGAAGATTGGGAGGAAAAGGCTCCCAAGCGAGGCAAGATGCCCCTGTCGGGCGGCTCGGGCTTGGAGGACGACGTTATTGCGCTGACCCCTGACGAGGACAAGCCTAAATCTTAAGCGAACAAGGGTGTTTTACACATACCCCGTTCCTCTCCTGTGGCTAGGGTAACATCGAGAATGTATGTTTTTGTAGCTCGGCGCATAGTCTTCCTCAAGAATCCTCTTCCTCGGGGGATCTTCTCCCGGAGATGATGGAAAGCAAGATGCCTCCACTAGTCTCCTCGCCCAATAGGGCGGACGACTTCGAGGTGTTGTCCCGGAGGGTCTCTCTTGATCAACAAGTGACGCGAGGGATGATGAAAACACCAACCGAAGGTGATACTTCGGTAGCCCAGGGTCCGGAGGCCAACAATAAAGGCCCCGGACTATCCGGCTTACAGCCGGAGACAACTCTAGGGACGAATGAACGGATCCCTTCGAAGGGAGGCCGTGTTGCTATAGCAGCTTTCAGAGATCCAGAAGCGCTGGATATATTGACGAAGATGCTGCGACAGGCATCCGTCTCCGAGGACCATCATACCTTGATGGGTACGGTGGTTGAAAAGGTTCTGTCGGCGAAAAGCGGATTGAATGAGGCCTTCACGAGCCTGCTAAGAGGCTTCGAGGTTTGTACTGTAATGCTTTCAATTCTGTTTTATTCACAAAATACTCCTGTGTATAGATAGTAGCCCCTGAGACTCTGATTGGCTTCCCAAGGGAGGCAATCAGAGGATCAAAAAGATATATCCAGGAAATAATCTGACTACTTGGAACACAGGATGTTACCTCCCTTGCTACTGCCCGATCCGCAGAGCTTGTAGGTCTGCAGCGGAAGAGTGATGAGGCGGATGATGACATCACACTTATCAACAGGCGGCTTGACGAGGCGCAAGGTATGTTTCTGGGGCAGTCAGTATATGTATGTATGATAACATGAGCACGAAGCTAGAATTGTATACTGAGACACGCATAAATGCAGATGGTGCTGTTGCGGTGGAGGCCCTTCGGGCTGAGCATATCCTCGCCAAGGGAACAAGCCCGGGTGAGTAATTCGGCTGCCGATAAGGCAGCTGATGAGTTAAAAACCGAACGGGCTGCTCGGCGCCGGTGTGGGGAGAGAATTTCTATCAGGGCGCGCAAGCTAGAGGAAACCAGTGTCCAGTGTGAATTCCTTGAGAGGGATAACAAAGCCAAAGCGGCCGATCTCGACAAGGCCTTGCAAGAGGCGAAAGAAGCACGATCTAAGTCTAGAGCGGCTCGGGAAGAGATCCGTCAAGCTGGGGAGATAGCGGCTGGTAAGCCTTTCTTATTACAGACGAAGTTCGGCGATCCGAAGTATTCCCCGCTTAATCAAATGTGGAGCTCTCCAAACACATTCTTGGACCTATCGAAGAGCGCCTCCGATGCGGTGCAATTTTACCAGGCGCAGGAAGGGTGTGCCACGAAGAAGCTTTTTTGGTCACAGTTCGGCACGCCAAAGCGTCTGCTATTACTAAATGAACAGATGGCCCAGTGGGCCGAGCTCCATAGGATATCCGGTTCTACCATGAAGGACGTCATAGTCCGGCTGTGGCCTACTGAGCCCATTCCGAATAGTTACTTCAGTTTGGTGCAGCGGCTTGTGGATGTGGTGCTGCGTATCGACGCCGTTAAGCGTTCAACGTGCATTGAAGGTGCACGGATGGCCTTTGCCCGCATCAAAACATACTGGGTGAAGATGAAGGCCACCGCCATTGCAGCGAGGAGTCCCCTCAAGGGTAAGGACCATCACGCACCCGAACATTATTTCGAGGACGTCTTAGAGGGTGCCCGCCTGATAGAGGGCCAGTGCTCGAAAGATATGATATTCGAATGAAATGTATTGAAATTGTAAAAGAAAATATGATAATATTATGATATTTGCTTAAAAGCTTTTGGTTCCTCCTGTGCGGCCATTTTTGTATAATCTGGAAGTTTCCAGTCGTCGGCTTTAGCCCCCTCGTAGGAAATATGGGGCTGTTCGGAAAAGCACTTGATCACTCTTAACCCAACGTCTTGGTCCGTGAAGGAGGTGTCAATGCGGTGAACGAGGCAATCGGACTATAGGGCGTTAACACTTTCACTTAGCCATAGGAGTTTTATGGTGAGTCTACGATATAAACCCTGGTATGTACGCGGTTATCCCAATGTGGTGCGTGTACATGTATGACCTGAAGAAAGGTCCTTCGTGTAATATGGGGGAATCGCGAAAGATTCCGATAAGTCATCGAGTGGTTGACCAGCTCTCGCCGCATCATGACAGTCAGTTTTCGGCTTTCTCTACTGAGGTGTTTGACCAGATGAACCGGAAACGCAATCACAGTAGTTCTCCCTTTACTACATTAGCCGATAGAGCGGAACGTAAGGTAGCAAGCGCAGGAGCCGGGCAACCCAACTATTGACCCAAGACATGATTCGGAGCTGATGCATATAAGGCCAAACTCGCGACGCCGAAGTATGCTATAAAGATGTTCGGACTTGTTGGCAATTTATTTTGTGCCCATATCGAGCCCCTGGCGAGTTATGTCGGGGTGTGTGAAATAACACAAGGAGCAAAATGCAGTTTTTTAGAGAAAGGTGGATACTTGATACTGATAATATTCACTAGAACTTGAGTGATATGCCAATCGTTGTTTTGTATATAATAACGCCACGACCCCGGCTATTTGACATGCCAAGGATCGGCGGCTGAGGTAGAAGGCACTTTACATGCCCGCAAAATAGAGTGCGGTCCACAAAAAGTTGTTTTGGACCTCCTGTCGCACGTCTGCGCCGCCTTTCCTCGATGAAGGAGCTCCCTAAAGGGAGTGGCTTTTGGATGAATATACAAACCGGAACTCCGATAGAGTCGGTGAGATGACCAACCTGCGAGTCACCTGTGGAAAAGGATAATGAAAAAGAAAGAGTGGTTAGAAAAGAAAAGGAGGGTATGGGAGTGCTTGTAGGCCCGTCTGTATTGTGCTTCCGCCGATGCTCATGGTATTTTAAGTGCATAGTTATGTATGCGCGGTATAGATTTCGCGGGTGTATGAGGCGGACGGCGGAAGACGAACTGCTAGTCTAGCTCCAGAATTGGTCGGTTCTGCTGAATGGAGACCGGCGGCTTAATGGCCAACAAGGTATGCAGTTTAATAAGTCTGCTTTTGTACTCCGGCTGAAGGAAACGTAGTATGATCCTCCGTCCGGAGGGAGTGCTTCTCATGCTCCCCTGTAGGGGTGTGTGTCATGTATACCATGTTCATGGTTTTTACCTCAGGGGGGAATTGCTTCTGACCCCCGGTATTTGGTTGGTGAGTTTCTTCGTCATCGCTATCACCGGGCGGCCTCTTCCCCTTGTGTTCGGAGTTGATCTTGCCGGCCTGCTTGAAGACCCAATAGCTTCTATTGGTGTGATTAGCTGGTTTATCGGGGTTGCCATGAATCTGGCAGGGCCGATCCCATATCTTGTCTAAATTGGATGGTCCTTCTCTGTTTGCCTTGAATGGCTTTTTTTGTTGACCAGTTTTGGGGCCGCTGAATCTAGCGTTAACCTCTGTGTCGTGCGTTCTTTCTTTATCATTAGGACGTTTGTGTTTGCTCCGTCGTGGTTTGCCATTGCCGTCTCGGACTTTGAAAGTGCCCGGTCACTGGCGATGTTGCTTCTACGAGCGAGCCAGCTGTCTTCTCCCGGGCAAAAGCGGGTCATCATAGCGGTAAGGGCTGACATGGATTTTGGTTTTTCTTGACCGATGTGGCGGGTGAGCCACTCGACCCAGACGCTGTGTTTGAAGGCCGCTAGGACTTCCGCGTCTGGGCAGTCGACGATTTGGTTCTTTTTAACTAAGAACCTAGTCCAGAGCTTCCTGGCTAACTCTCCGGGCTGTTGAACTATATGGCTTAAGTCATCGGCGTCTGGTGGCCGGACATATGTACCTTGGAAGTTGTCGCGGAAGGCGTCTTCCAAATCCTCCCAGCTGCCAATAGAGTTTTCGGGCAGACTGTTTAACCAGTGCCGAGCTAGATCTTTGAGTTTTAACGGGAGGTATTTGATGGCATGAAGGTCATCTCCGCGGGCCATGTGGATATGGAGAAGGAAATCCTCGATCCATACCACGGATCAGTTGTTCCATCATATGATTCGATATTCACGGGTTTAAACCCTTCTGGGAATCTGCTGGTTTGAAGGAGGTGGATTTGGGTCGTTTGTCCAGGATTACATCGTCCCTATCCACTATGGATCGTAGTGCGATTAATTCTTCGGCCGCTAGGGCTTCAGATAATGCCTCGAGGGCCAGGGACGCAGTTTTATTTTCGGCGCGGAGTGCTATGTCCGAATCACTGGCGATAGTGATTATGCCGTTGGGCCCGGGCATCTTGAGCTTCATATACCCGTAGTGAGGTATAGCTTGGAAGCGTGTAAATGCATCTCACCCCAATAGGGCATGATATCCACTGTTGAAAGGGGCCACTTGGAAGGTTAATTCCTCGGTACGACAGTTCTCCGGTGTGCCGAATACTACGTCGAGCGTGATTTTTCCTGCGCATCATGCCTCCCGACTAGGAATAATTCCTCAGAAGGTCGTGCTACTTTGCTCGATGCGGCTCCTGTCTATTTCCATTTTACTGAGTGTATCCTCGTAAATGAGGTTTAGTCCGCTGCAGCCGTCCATGAGAACCTTGGTGAGCCGGAAACCATCCATGATCGAACTAAGGACCAAGGCGGCTGGTGCCCGGACTGTCCTGAATTTTGGTTCGTCATCGGCATTGAAATTTATGGCCGTGTCGTTCCAAGGGTTTGTTGCTGCGATTTGGCAGACTTCGACGAGGTCGCGGAGTGCCCTTTTATTCTTATTGTTTGAAGCAAAAGTCTCGAAGACCATCAATACTCTGAGGTTGTCGTCTTCTGGGGGATATTGCTCTAGGTTATTTTTGGTGAGGATATCCTCACCGCTCTTGGCCACCTGCCGGAGTATGCAACATGCTCTAAGGCTGTGGGTTGATATAGTATGTGGTGTTGTGTGTAACTTGCATGGTCCATCGAGCCATCCCTCCAGAACGGTTTCGCGTCCCATAATGGGCTAATATTTATTTAATCATTGGGTCGGGCATGCCACGAGGGTGCGTCCTTGTCACCTGAACGAGGGATTGGGTGGAAACCGGCGGTTCCCAGCAGCTGCCTGAGTTTTCCAGGCGCTTTCCATTGCATAGTACTTGTATACTATGGTTGCCAAGTCTGCGAAGCGTGATATGCGACGACGGTTGATGGCGTTGAGGATTCCTTCATCCATGCAATTACTGCAGAACACTGAGATCGCGTCTTCGTCGTGGCAATCTTCAATCTTATCTTTGACAAGGAGGAATCTGGCCCAGAAGTGGTGGACCGTTTCCTGAGACTGTTGTCGTATGCCCATGAGAGCGCTTTTATGGGGGGGGGGGGGGGGGGTTGAAATCTGAACCCTGACCCAATTTAGGATCTGGAGTTTGAAGAACTTCCGAACTTAGTAATTCGGGATCCGGGATGTCAACTGATTTTTTGGGCTTGTCGTCCGATTCTATGTTCAGAGGACAAGGCATGTCTTTCTGCAGGTAGGTTTCCGGCTCTTCAAGCTCGGAGATCCAAACATAGTTCGTCCTCAATATAGAGGAAGAGTTGTCGTCTTGCTCCTCTACTACCGCTATTTGATGGGTGATCGGCGGAGTTTTAATTTCTCTCTGGTCGGGTTTAAGCCCAATCCGATCATAGTTTGTGGTGACCCCCAGGGCGGCGATGCGATCTAGGGGCTCGTTTAAAGACGACAGCTCTGCCGGATCCATCTTCTTGGAGTATTTGGAGTCAATATGGAGGGGATTTTTGATGACTTAGAAGTCATCGTCGGCTTAATGGCCGAACGGGTGGTCATGATGAAGCCACCGAGCCGGAGGGTTTGGCCTGGGGCCAGTGTTCCTCCGGAGGTGACGTTGTCCTTGAGAACAAGGCGAGCCATCGATCCTATCTTTCGATGTCACAGCGGAACTCTCAATGAAAGCACCAATGTCGGTGTGAAAACTGGCAGATCTCGGTTAGGGGGTCCCGAACTGTGTGTCTGAGGTCGATGGTAACAGGAGACGGGGGACACAATGTTTACCCAGGTTCGGGCCCTCTCTATGGAGGTAACACCCTGCTTCCTGCTTGATTGATCTTGATGAATATGAGTATTACAAGAGTTGATCTACCACGAGATCGTAATGGCTAAACCCTAAAAGTCTAGCCTGTCTGACTATGATTATGCGGGTCTATCTACGGACCTAGCCCTCCAGTTTATATAGACACGGGAGGGATCTAGGGTTTACATAAGGTCGGTCACAGAGGAAGGAATCTTCATATTTGGTCGCCAAGCTTGCCTTCCACGCCAAGGAGAGTTCCATCCGGACACGGGTAGAGTCTTCGGTCTTTGTATCTTCGCAGCCCATCAGTCCGGCCCATGCCTAATAGGCCGGACGCCCAAGGACCCCTTAGTCCAGGACTCCCTCAGCTTCTCTCATGATAGCATGTATTACGGTGGGTGAACAAATTACTCCCAAGAAATTGATACAAGAGCGCATAGTTATGAGAATATCTAGGCAATGATTATGAACATAGGCATCATGTCCGTGTTAAGTAGACCGAAATGATTCTGCATCTACTACTATTACTCCACACATCGACTGCTATCAAGCATGCATCTAGAGTATTATGTTCATAGGAACAGAGTAATGCTTTAAGCATGATGACATGATGTAGAGGGATAAACTCAAGCAATATGATATAAACCCCATCTTTTTATCCTCGATGGCAACAATACAATATGTGCCTTGTTGCCTCTACTGTCACTGGGAAAGGACACCGCAAGATTGAACCCAAAGCTAAGCACTTCTCCCATTGCAAGAAAGATCAATCTAGTAGGCCAAACTAAACCGATAATTCGAAGAGACTTGCAAAGATATCAAACCATGCATATAAGTATTCAGAGAAGAACCAAATATTATTCATAGATAAACTTGATCATAAATCCACAATTCATTGGATCTCGGCAAACACACCGCAAAAAGTATTACATCGAATAGATCTCCAAGAACATCGAGGAGAACTTTGTATTGAGAACCAAAGAGAGAAGAAGAAGCCATCTAGCTAATAACTATGGACCCGAAGGTTTGTGGTAAACTACTCACACATCATTGGAGAGGCTATGGTGTTGATGTAGAAGCCCTCCGTGATCGAATCCGCCTCCGGCAGATCGCCGGAAAAGTCCCCAGATGGGATCTCACGGGTACAGAAGGTTGCGGCGGTGGAAAGTGGTTTCGTGGCTCCCTCTGATGTTTTTAGGGTATAAGAGTATATATAGGCGAAAGAAGTACGTCAGTGAAGCTCCATGGGGCCCACGAGGGTGGGGGCACGCCTACCCCCCTTGGGCGTGCCCTCCTGCCTCGTGGAAGCTTCGCGGAGTTCCAGACTTCCACTCAAAGTCTCCTGGTTTGCGTTTGTTCCAAGAAAGATCCTCGCGATGGTTTTGTTCCGTTTGGATTCCATTTGATATTCCTTTTCCGCGAAACACTAAAATAGGCAAAAAAAACAGAAACTGGCACAGGGAGTCTGGTTAATAGGTTACTCCCAAAAATAATATAAAAGAGCATATTAAAGCCCATTAAACATCCAAACAGATAATATAATAGCATGGAACAATCAAAAATTATAGATATGTTGGAGACGTATGAGTCATACACTCAATATAAATGGTTTATTGAATCTCGATCATAGTAATACACATATTCATAATATTGAAGCCAAAAGATGCAAAGTTAATAATGATAGTGCATATTGGTGTAAAGCGCATGAAGAAACTCCATGCTGATGGACTTTTGGAATCACTTGATTATAAATCACTTGATGCTTGCGAACCATGCCTCATGGGCAAGATGACTAAGACTCCGTTCTTCGGAACAATGGAGCGAGCAACAGACTTGTTGGAAATAATACATACTGATGTGGGCGGTCCAATGAGTGTTGAGGCTCTCGGCGGGTATCGTTATTTTCTGACCTTCACAGATGATTTGAGAAGATATGGATATATCTACTTGATGAAACATTTGTAAAGTTCAAAGAATTTCAGAGTGAAGTGGAAAATCATTGTAACAAGAAAATAAAGTTTATACGATATGATCACGGAAACAAATATTTGGGTTACGTGTTTGGTCTTCATTTGAAACAATGTGGAATAGTTTCGCGACTCACGCCACCTGGAACACCACAATGTAATGGTGTGGTCGAACGTCATAACCGTACTTTATTAGATATGGTGCAATCTATGATGTCTCTTATCGAATTACCACTATCGTTTTGGGGTTATGCATTAGAGACATCTGCATTCACATTAAATAGGGCACCGTCTAAAAAATTCCGTTGAGATGACACCGTATGAACTATGATTTAGCAAGAAACCTAAGCTGTCGTTTTTTAAAATTTGGGGTTGCGATGCTTATGTGAAAAGGTTTCAACCTGATAAGCTCAAACCCAAATCGAAGAAGTGCGTCTTCATAGGATACCCAAAAGAAATTGTTGGGTGATACGTCTCCAATGTATCTATAATTTTTTTATTGTTCCATGCTATTATATTATCTGTTTTGTATGTTTAATGGGCTTTACTATGCACTTTTATATTATTTTTGGGACTAACCTATTAACCAAAGGCCCAGTGCAAATTGCTGTTTTTTGTGCCTATTTTAGTGTTTCGCAGAAAAGGATTATCAAACGGAATCCAAAAGGAACGAAACCTTCGCGAGGATCTTTTTTGGAAAAAATGCAATCCAGGAGACTTGGAGTGGACGTCAAGGAAGCAGCGAGGAAGCCACGAGGCAGGAGGGCGTGCCTAGGGGGCCAGGCGCGCCCCCACCCTCATGGGCCCCTCGTAGCTCCACCGACCTACTTCTTTTGCCTATATATACTCTTATACCCTAAAACCATCGGGGAGAGCCACGAAACACCTTTTCCACTGCCGCAACCTTCTGAACCCGTGAGATCCCATCTTGGGGCCTTTTCCAGCGCTCCGCCGGAGGGGGATTCGATCATGGAGGGCTTCTACATCAACACCAGAGCCTCTCCGATGATGTGTGAGTAGTTTACCACAGACCTTCGGGTCCATAGTTATTAGCTAGATGGCTTCATCTCTCTCTTGGATCTCAATACAAAGTTCTCCTCGATCTTCTTGGAGATCTATTCGATGTAACTCTTTTGTGGTGTGTTTGCCGAGATCCGATGAATTGTGGGTTTATGAACTTGATTATTTATGAATATTATTTGATTCTTCTCCGAATTCTTATATGCATGATTTGATATCTTTTCAAGTCTCTTCGAATTATCGGTTTAGTTTTGCCTACTAGATTGATCTTTCTTGCAATGGGAGAAGTGCTTAGCTTTGGGTTCAATCTTGCGGTGCTCGAACCCAGTGACAGAAAGGGAAACGCCACGTATTGTATTTTTTCCATCGAGGATAAAAAGATGGGGTTTATATCATATTGCTTGAGTTTATCCCTCTACATCATGTCATCTTGCCTAATGCGTTATTCCGTTCTTATGAACTTAATACTCTAGATGCATGCTAGATAGCGGTCGATGTGTGGAGTAATAGTAGTAGATGCAGAATTGTTTCGGTCTACTTGTCACCGACGTGATGCCTATATTCATGAGCATTGCCTTAGATAACATCATAACTATGCGCTTTTCTATCAATTGCTCGGCAGTAATTTGTTCACCCACCATAATACATGTTATCTTGAGAGAAGCCACTAGTGAAACCTATGGCCCCCGGGTCTCCTTTACATCATATAAGTTTCCAATCTACAATTCTAGTTTACTATTATTTTGCAATCTTTATTTTCCAATCTATACCACAAAAATACTAAAAATATTTATCTTATTATCTTTATCAGATCTCACTTTTTGCAAGTGGTCGCGAAGGGATTGACAACCCCTTTATCGCGTTGGTTGCAAGGTTCTTATTTTTTTGTGCAGGTACTAGGCGATTTGTGTGTAGTCTCCTACTGGATTGATACCTTGGTTCTCAAAAACTCAGGGAAATACTTACGCTAATTTGCTGCATCACCCTTTCCTCTTCAAGGGAAAACCAACGCATGCTCAAGAGGTAGCAAGAAGGATTTCTGGCGCCGTTGCCGGGGAGATTTACGCACAAGTCAAGACATACCAAGTACCCATCACAGCATTACATTATTTGCCATTCACCTCTCGTTTTCCTCTCCCCCACTTCTAAAATGATTTTCGAAAACCTTTGCCTTTTCTTCACCTTCTTCCGGTATGTATCTTTGATTGTGTTTCCATGTCCCTTCTATTTGCTTGCATCTTTGCTTGCTAAAAATCTATTGATATGGATCCACTTAAAGTGTTCTACTTGGATCATCTTCAATCCTTATGCGCTCGTGCTGAAACCCCAACTATCCTAGTTGATGGGAAATCTTTAGATGAGCATGCTCATTTTATGCGTCACCGTTTGTCTGAAAAGGGGAGACTCTTATGGGATCAAATAAACAGATTGCTGTGTTATGCTCAGAATCTTTGTGAAATTTATGATTTTACTTGTTGCTCTAAGAACCCTAAAAAACACCTCCCCTACCTATGTGAGTTTAATGATAATGAAATTTTATCTTCTTATGCAAAGGGTGTTTATAGTTACTACGATATCAAACAAATTGAAGAGTTTGTTGCTTTTAAGGGTGCTTATGAAGTTGCTTCTTTGATTGAAAAGTATGATATTACTCTCTACGAATCTGAAAATTTTGACATACTTAAATATTGCTATGAAAACTATGCTCATAATGTCTATGTCAGATAATTTATTTAAATAATGACCATTGCTTTGGAAGAAAATAATTATATGCATGGATCTATAGATGATTATGATTCCGATGATTTGATTGAAATATCCCTTGATGAACATGATGTTTGCTATTCTTGTGGCCATGATGCCAATATTTATGAAGATGAATTTGCTATAGTTCCTTATGTTAAACATGAGATCGTTGCTAATGCACCCATACTTGATAGTTCCTTTGATGAAAAGCATGATTGCAATGATGTTATTATAAATTCTCTTAATGTCAATTGTATTAATGATATGCAAAACCTCAAGCTTGGGATGCTAGTTTTGCTATGACTACTATTTGTTGCAATGATCATGATTGGGGTGATTCTTCTTATGATCTTGAAAATTTATTTAAGCCCCATGATGAATATGAGATTGATAATAATGTTTGCAATAATATTGAAAGTGGGTTTGGAAGAGTGCCAACTTTAGATCCCACATATTTGGAGAATGTTCAATCTTATGAATTTTTTGATAAAAGTGGGTTTAGAGAGGTCATGACTTTAGTTAATGATATTCCCACTATTTTGGAAGGGTGTCAACTTTGCATGCATGTGGATCATGTAGAGAAAATTTTATGTGAGAGCTATATTGTTCAATTTGATTATGATCCCACATGTAGTTATTATTAGAGAGGAAAATATGGTTGTAGAAATTTTCATGTTACTAAATTACCTCTTGTTATGTTGAGATTGTTATTGTTTCTCACTTCTTTCTTGCATATACAAGTTTTTGCTTGTCTTGATAATTTATTTACCTATAAGATGCCTATGCATAGGAACTATTGTGGGATCGAAAGTATGTCTAGAGGGGGGGTGATTAGACTACTTGACCAAATAAAAACTTAACCTTTTCCCAATTTTAGTTCTTGGCAGATTTTAGCTATTTTAGGACAAGTCAAGCAATCATCACACAATTCAAGCAAGCATGCAAAGAGTATATTGGCAGCGGAAAGTAAAGCATGCAACTTGCAAGAATGTAAAGGGAAGGGTTTGGAGATTTCAAACGCTATTGGAGACACGGATGTTTTTCCTGTGGTTCGGATAGGTGGTGCTATCCTACATCCACGTTGATGGAGACTTCAACCCACGAAGGGTAACGGTTGCGCGAGTCCACACAGGGCTCCGCCCAAGGGTAACGGTTGCGCGAGTCCACGGAGGGCTCCACCCACGAAGGGTCCACGAAGAAGCAACCACCCACAAAGGGTCCACGAAGTAGCAACCTTGTCTATCCCACCATGGCCATCGCCCACGAAGGACTTGCCTCACTAGCGGTAGATCTTCACGAAGTAGGCGATCTCCTTGCCCTTAGAAACTCCTTGGTTCAACCCACAATCTTGTCGGAGGCTCCCAAGTGACACCTAGCCAATCTAGGAGACACCACTCTCCAAGAAGTAACAAATGGTGTGTAGGTAATGAACTCCTTGCTCTTGTGCTTCAAATGATAGTCTCCCCAACACTCAACTCTCTCTCATAGGATTTGGATTTGGTGGAAAGAAGATTTGAGTGGAAAGCAACTTGGGAAGGCTAGAGATCAAGATTCATATGGTAGGAATGGAATGTCTTGATCTCAACACATGAGTAGGTGGTTCTCTCTCAGAACAAATGAGTTGGAATGATGTGTGTGTTCTGATGGCTCTCTCACCCAATGAGAAAGAGGTGGAGGGGTATATATAGCCTCCACACAAAATCCAACCGTTACACAGTTTTCCAATCTCGGTGGGACCGAATCATAAAACTCGGTCGGACCGAAAATGTAAACCTAGTGACCATTAGGAATTTCGGTGGGACTGACATGCAACTCGGTAGGACCGATTTGGTTAGGGTTTGGGCATAACGTAATCTCGGTGAGACCGATTACACAAACTCGGTGAGACCGAGTTTGGTAATTAGCTAACCAGAGAGTTGGCCAGGCAAACTCGGTGGGACCGATTTGCTCTTTTGGTGGGACCGAGTGGAACTCGGTGAGACCGAAAAGTTACAAAGGGGAAACACTGAGTTTACATTGCAATCTCGGTGGGACCGATTCGCTCTTTCGGTGGGACCGAAAAGTTACGAAAGGGAAACAGAGAGTTTGCAACCCCATCTCGGTGGGACCGAGAACCTTATCGGTAGAAACGAATTGCTAGGGTTTTGGCAGTGGCTAATGGCAAGTGAAACTCGATGGCGCCGGATAGGAAAAATCGGTAGGACCGAGTTTGGCTTAGAGTTTAGGTCATATGTGGATATGGGAAAGTGGTTGAGGGTTTTGGAGCATATCACTAAGCACATGAAGCAAGAGGCTCATTAAGCAACACCTCATCCCTCCTTAATAGTATTGGCTTTTCCTATGGACTCAGTGTGATCTTGGATCACTAAAATATGAAATGAAGAGTCTTGAGCTTTTGAGCTTGAGCCAATCCATTGTCCTTAGCATTTTGAGGGTTCCACTTTCATATCCATGCCATGCCAATCATTGAGCTTTCCTGAAATAATCATCTTGGAATAGCATTAGCTCAATGAGCTATATGTTGTTATGAATTACCAAAACCACCTAGGGATAGTTGCACTTTCAATCTCCCCCTTTTTGGTAATTGATGACAACATATAGATCAAAGCTTCGACAAATGATAATAAGCATGAAATATATTGTCGCTTTGAGAAGTATGTGATAAGTAAGAGCTCCCCCTAAATTTGTGCATATTTAAAATTTGCTTTGGACTGCAAATGCACAAAGAGTTAGAATCATGGGTTACTCTTCCATGTCACATACATCTTGGTGGAGCGCTCAAAATGATAAGAATGAAATACATGCACTCATCACCAAGAATAGTGAATGATCACAAACGATAGATATAATGATAATATTTAAGCAAGCATTAAGCAAACATTAAGTGTAGCTTATGATCAATCACATGATCATCGATGTCTCACAAACATAAGGACGTAGTATCAAGCACTCAAAAGCAAACAAAGTTCGAAAAACCACCAAATAAAACAAGAGAGAAAAGCAACACTCTCTCTCTCGAAGCCTATGATCTATACATCTTCTCCCCCTTTGGCAACAAGTTACCAAAAAGTTCCTAGAAAATGCATAGTGCTAAGTCGTCGCTCAGGCTTGATCTTCAGGTGGTGGTGGAGTCCGGATCACTCCAAGGACGAAGGCTTCTGTAGATGTTGAAGTAGTCGCTGGAGTTGGAGCTGAGGTAGACGCTGGAGCTGAAGCTGTAGCTAGTGCTGAGGTGGTGGCTCTGGTGTCAGTAACTGGCAGTGCAGACGACCTCGGACCTCGTGGCACTCTAGAAAAAGCATGAGTGGTAGTCCTGCCTCTCCTCTCATTCATGTCCTCCTGAAGCTGCTCCACTACAGACTGAACTTCTGTTACCTTGACATCCAAGTCATAGAACTTCTGTTCCATGATCCTCTCTAGGCTCTGCTGATTTTTAGTGAGGTTGGCTAGACTTTGCTCAATTCTCATCGAGGATGCAATCAAGTAACTGAGCTGCTCTTGCTTGGTCTTCAAGAAATAGTCAGATGCCTCCTCTTGAGTAGGCATCCTGGCAGCTTTTTCCTTCTTCGCCTTCTCCTTCTTTGCATATGCTTGTGCAGACGATGGCTCATTCTCTGTCATCACAACTTCATTGTTCTCAAAATCTGGACGGATGGGCAGGTGTTCCTTATCCAACAAATATATGCCCGTGCCCATCTTGGAGTTGATGAGCTCCTGAATTTGAGGGGCATATCCACAGCTCCTCTTCTGATCTGCAGCTGTCCTCTTGATCGTTTCAACTATGAGACTCATGACCTTGAATTTCTGAGGCACATCAAACACATGTAGCAAGTTGATAGCATGACCTCTGATCATCTTGTGATCTCCAGACTTAGGCAACAGAGTGTGCCTTAGTATCCAATTGATAGTAGGCAATCCTGATAGCAGATAGTGCACTGAGCCAAACTTGAATGTGTCAAGAGCTTCATTGGGAATTTCCTTGTACATGTTGGACATGGAGTTATGGTCCATCTTCTTCTTGGCATAGATGTCCAAGTCCTCATCTTGCTCTTCTGGGTCATTGATGATCTGTGCCCACTCAGCCACTGTAGATTGGTACCTTGTACCCTCTGACATCCATGTGATCCTCCCATCTGGATAAAAGTGAGCTGTGGAGTAGAACTGCATGATGAGTTCCTCGTTCCACTTTGTGAGCTTCTGCCCAACAAAGTCCTCTACTCCACACGCTTTGAAGCTGTCCTGAACTCCTGGGAAGTACTCCTCATTCTCTTTGATGTAGGTCCAGTCGACCCATCTCATGTCGCAAACGATTGGCTTCTTGTCAAGCAAAACAGTCTCATAAAAATCTTGTTGCTCCTTGGTGTGAAATCTATAATCCACGGCAGTCCTTCTCCTAGAAGCATATGGATCTGCTTCTCTCCATTTCCTGAGCCCTGAGTCTCTCCTGAGCTTCATGTCCTCAGCCACAGGATGAGCATTGTTGTGGTCTGGGATCTTGGGCTTGAGCTTCCGAAGGACACTCTCTTCCTCTTCTTCAATAGCTTCAGGCACTGGGGCCTTGTTCTTTTCTGCAGCAGGTATACTCCTTGTGTTTCTCTTTGGAGCTGTCTTAGGCTTAGATGCAACCTTAGGAGCTTCCTTGGGCTTGGAAGCAGCTCCCCCTGACCTTATGGCATCTCCCATAAGTTTGGCTGCCTTGGGCGCGGGTGCAGCTGCCTCTTCTTCCTCCTCCTCTTCTACCATGACGGAGGCTCTCCCAAGCACTTTGGCTACAGTTTTCTTTACTCTCTCTTTTCTCTTCTTGCTCTCAGCAGCAATGGGCTCAATGGGAGCAGGTGCAGGCTTCTCGGTTGAGGCTCTAGCCTTAGACATGGGCTGCCTGCCTGCTGGCCTCTTGATTTTCAGGCCTGGCTTTGAGCTTTGAGCTGGCTCAACCCTTTTGGAAGTGGCCTCTTCCTCTGCCACATAGTCTTCATCCTCAGAATCAGACGTTCTCTTCTTCCTTTGACGTGTGGCAGCCTTAGGCAGATTGCTGGGTGTGCTCCTGCTGCCATCATTAGAAGAACTTGAGGGGCTAGTGCCCTCACTCATCACAACTTGCTGCTCTGAGAGGTTTTGGCTGTCACTTTGATCAGACATGTTGCAAACTGACTGCTGACCCTGTGAATAGATTATGGATAAGATAGAGTGGATGAGCATCACAAAAAGCAGAGATTTTTGCAAAAGATTAATTCAAAAACTTAGTTTTAGTTTTCCACAGAAAGCATCTCGGATCTACCGATTTTCAAACTCGGTGACACCGAAGCAGTTTTGGCACCAGAACTGGTGAACTCGGTCAGACCGAGTCACAGCTCGGTGGCATCGAGACTGCTAGGGTTTCACAGAATTCCAAAATCGGTCGCACCGATAAGTTATTCTCGGTCAGACCGAGTTTAACTTGTGCAATGGCAAAAGCCAGATCGGTGGGACCGAGTTTTTCAACTCGGTGGGTCCGAGATGGTTTCGACGGAAACCTAAACCTAGAATTTTCGAATTAAACCTAATCTATGAGCGTTTTGACTGGATAGAAGTTTATCAAACGTGGCAAGAAACATGATGATCACAATGTGCTAGGAATCAGATTGAGGAATAGCACAAAGATCAAGTCCATACCCTAGTTCGGCGGGGACTTGCTACGGCAGCAACGGCGGGGCAGAAATCCGTTGACGGCGGCGAAGACCAGCGACTGGAGGCTGCTGGCGGCGAGGAGACGATCCGGAGACCTCGGGGGCAGAGCAGGCTATCGCGCGGGCGAGGAGGTTTCGGAGAAATTTCCAAAATTCTGCCCGTCACTATATATAGCCCGACCCTGTCGGTGTGACCGAGTGGAACGACTCGGTGGCACCGAGATGCAAAACTGTGTGCAGTTTTTGCAACTCGGTGTGACCGAAAAGTTCAAATCAGTTGCACCAAGATCGAAAACCTAGATCAACTTAATGAACTCGGTAGGACCGAAAGTGGAGTATCGGTCAGACCGAGATTCATAAAGAGGTTTTGGAAGTTTAAGTCTATGACGAATCGGGGACTCCGAGCGCTCCTCACACAGAGTGGTTCGAATCTGACTTGATCAAATTTTGTGATGCAGCATGAATAGAGTTTGAGACGAGAAAAGCATAGATAGCTAGAGGAGGTTCTTAGGCATTCTTGTCCATCCACTTGGCAAAAGAAGATAAAGCCAAACAATCAAAGCAACAAGTGGATGTCCTCGAATGAGTAAAATATGCAATCAGCATGCTCACACAATAAGATGGCAAATGAAATATGTGGCAAAGCATGCACAACCAATTCTAGCATCTATCAAGCAATTTGCGATGACTAGGTCATCTATATATGAGTATATTGACTTAGGAGTCAAGTGAGAACACTTGATCGTAGGTCATACTCATCGTTTAAGCTCAAGTGGGGTTACCACTTTTACATAAAGCATTGTTTTGTTCACATCTTTAGAGTTGCTTTAGCTCAAGTCTTAGAGTAAAGCTCCCCCTAGACGTGATATCCCCCCTAAGAGGGATGAACTAACCTTGGGTTTTGTCGATGATGACTTCATGTAGATATTGAAGATGTGGATGCTCAATGTTGATGTAGATCTCTTGGAGCTATCCATTTGAGTAAATTGCACTTTCAATACCTACATGGGTTAGTCCCACAAGGAACAAACAAGGATATCCATAGACATAGAGTGATGCACACAAGAGATGATGTCCATGAAAACTTTAGGTTACCTTGTCCCTTGTCTTACCAACAAGAGGGTTTGTGACTCCTTGAACTAGTGCAAGATGTGGAAGTTGATTGCACTTGTTCTTGCCAAAAAGATAAGAGTGAAGTATGTTGGCGGAGTCACCCTCAAGAACTCTCTAGTTCTTCTTCTTTTGGATCCACATCATCTTGATGGGAATCCTTGGAGTTGTAGTCATACTTGATGAAGTGGAACTTGAAGTAGTCTTGGGAATCCACTTGACTAAGGTCTTAGGAGCTTCTTCAAATGCATCAATTTCCTCTTGAAGCTTGTCCTTGCCTTTTTGCTCGTAGTCTTGCGGTGGAAGATCATCTTGAGCTTGTGTCCCCTTGGAAGAAGTATACTTCTCTTGTTGAGGGACAAACTTTGTCTTGGGGTATTGATCTTCTTCCCACTCAACTCCATTGGCATTGAACTTTCGTTCAAAACCAACACCTTGATTCTTCCGGTGCATTCCTTGCTTGCGCACAATTTCCTCGAATTGCTTACTCCCGGCAAGGCTTTTGTACACTCCTTTCTCTATAATTCCCTTCAATAAGCTATTTTCTTGCTCAAGTGTAACTTGGCTAAGAGAATCATTAGTGGAATCAAGAGAACTACTAGAAGCAACAATATTGGATTTAGCATGATCATTGTTACTACTAGCGGAAGAATCTTTCTTGTTAGACTTGACTTGAGGCATGTAAGTGGATAAGAGTAAACGCTTGGCAATGTAAGAAGAACTTTTCTTGCGGAGATCATCATTGATTGCCTTTAAGAACTCATGCTCTTGCTCAATATTGAGCTTTTCAAAGCGTAGCTTCTCATGAGCTCTTAAAAGTTCTCGATGATCTTCGAAGATAGTGTCATGAGCTAACTTAAGAGTTTTTAGTTCTTTAGTTAGGGACTCAATCTTCTCCTTATCATTTTCACTCGTTTTATATTGATTAGCATGATTAATTGGTCTTTCATAATAGTATTCATCACTAGAGTTGTCACCAATCAAATCATCTCCTAACAAGTCATCCTCATCACTATTGAAATCAACATACTCGGGGTGTGTTACCTTAGGACCTTTGGCCATGAAGCATCTTCCAATTCCTTCATTTGGTGAGTCAAATATGTCGTAGGAGTTGGCTGACACAAGTGCTAGACCGGCAACACCTTCATCTTGAGTATCTTCGGAGTCGGAGTGATAACTTCTCTCGGAGTGGCTGTCGGAGTCGGAGCCGGATACCCATTCACCAACATGAGCTTGATGTCCTCGTCTTGTGTAGCTCCTTGATGATTTTTCCTTCCTTTCCGAGTCCTTGCTTCTCCGTGAGTATCTTTGTTCATAACGATCATCTCTACTCCTTCTCTCTCTTGGTGGTGATCCTTTGCTTCTTCTTTTTGGAGAATCTTCTCTTCTCTTGTAGGGAGCCGTACACTCGTTGGAATAGTGTCCGGGTCTTCCACAATTGTAACAGTTTCGCTCTCGACTAGAAGATCTTTTGTCATTGTAGGACCTTGATTTGGAGTTTCTATCTTTGCTTCTATTCTTGTAGAACTTGTTGAAGTTCTTCACCATTAAGCTCAATTCTTCATTGAAGTCTTGTTTCTCACTTGATGATGTAGGGGCTTCACATGAGGCTTTATAGGCACCACTTGATTTGTTGTGAAGTTCCTCTTTGTCCTTAAGTGACATCTCATGAGCAACAATTCTTCCAATCACTTCCGTTGGCTTGAGATCTTTGTAATTGGGCATCATTTGGATCAATGTGCACACATATTTTCCATCCAAGGCTCTTAGGATCTTCTTGATGATGAATTTATAGGTCATCTCTTCACTTCCTAAGCCGGCAATCTCATTTGTGATGAGAGCAAGCCTAGAGTACATTTCAGCGACTCCTTCACCATCCTTCATCTTGAACTTGTCAAGTTGGCTTTGAAGCACATCCAACTTGGATTCCTTGACGGAGTCGGTACCTTCGTGCATATCAATCAAAGTGTCCCAAATTTCCTTTGCATTCTCAAGGCGGCTGATTTTGTTGAATTCTTCGGGGCACAATCCGTTGAAGAGAATATCACAAGCTTGAGCATTGTATTGCAACATCTTCAACTCTTCCGCGGTAGCTTCACGGTTTGGTTCTCCCCCATCAAAGAAGTCACCTTGCAAACCAACACACACAATAGCCCAAACGGCGGGGTTATGTCCAAGAATATGCATTTTCATTTTATGCTTCCAACTAGCAAAATTAGTACCATCAAAGTAAGGACCTCTACGGTGATAATTTCCCTCGCTAGACGCCATACTCTCCTAGGTTGTGAAAGCAAGGCTATGACCACCAAAAGCTATGGAGATCAAGCAAATGGAGACCAAAGCTCTGATACCACTTGTGGGATCAAAAGTATGTCTAGAGGGGGGGGGTTGATTACACTACCCTGACCAAATAAAAACTTAACCTTTTCCCAATTTTAGTTCTTGGCAGATTTTAGCTAATTTAGGACAAGTCAAGCAATCATCACACAATTCAAGCAAGCATGCAAAGAGTATATTGGCAGCGGAAAGTAAAGCATGCAACTTGCAAGAATGTAAAGGGAAGGGTTTGGAGATTTCAAACGCTATTGGAGACACGGATGTTTTTCCCGTGGTTCGGATAGGTGGTGCTATCCTACATCCACGTTGATGGAGACTTCAACCCACGAAGGGTAACGGTTGCGCGAGTCCACACAGGGCTCCACCCAAGGGTAACGGTTGCGCGAGTCCACGGAGGGCTCCACCCACGAAGGGTCCACGAAGAAGCAACCACCCACAAAGGGTCCACGAAGTAGCAACCTTGTCTATCCCACCATGGCCATCGCCCATGAAGGACTTGCCTCACTAGCGGTAGATCTTCACGAAGTAGGCGATCTCCTTGCCCTTACAAACTCCTTGGTTCAACTCCACAATCTTGTCGGAGGCTCCCAAGTGACACCTAGCCAATCTAGGAGACACCACTCTCCAAGAAGTAACAAATGGTGTGTAGGTAATGAACTCCTTGCTCTTGTGCTTCAAATGATAGTCTCCCCAACACTCAACTCTCTCTCATAGGATTTGGATTTGGTGGAAAGAAGATTTGAGTGGAAAGCAACTTGGGAAGGCTAGAGATCAAGATTCATATGGTAGGAATGGAATGTCTTGATCTCAACACATGAGTAGGTGGTTCTCTCTCAGAACAAATGAGTTGGAATGATGTGTGTGTTCTGATGGCTCTCTCACGAATGAGAAAGAGGTGGAGGGGTATATATAGCCTCCACACAAAATCCAACCGTTACACAGTTTTCCAATCTCGGTGGGACCGAATCATAAAACTCGGTCGGACCGAAAATGTAAACCTAGTGACCGTTAGGAATTTCGGTGGGACTGACATGCAACTCGGTAGGACCGATTCGGTTAGGGTTTGGGCATAACGTAATCTCGGTGAGACCGATTACACAAACTCGGTGAGACCGAGTTTGGTAATTAGCTAACCAGAGAGTTGGCAGGCAAACTCGGTGGGACCGAGTGGAACTCGGTGAGACCGAAAAGTTACAAAGGGGAAACACTGAGTTTACATTGCAATCTCGGTGGGACCGATTCGCTCTTTCAGTGGGACCGAAAAGTTACGAAAGGGAAACAGAGAGTTTGCAACCCCATCTCGGTTGGACCGAGAACCTTATCGGTAGAACCGAATTGCTAGGGTTTTGGCAGTGGCTAATGACAAGTGAAACTCGGTGGCGCCGGATAGGAAAAATCGGTAGGACCGAGTTTGGCTTAGAGTTTAGGTCATATGTGGATATGGGAAAGTGGTTGAGGGTTTTGGAGCATATCACTAAGCACATGAAGCAAGAGGCTCATTAAGCAAAACCTCATCCCTCCTTAATAGTATTGGCTTTTCCTATGGACTCAATGTGATCTTGGATCACTAAAATATGAAATGAAGAGTCTTGAGCTTTTGAGCTTGAGCCAATCCATTGTCCTTAGCATTTTGAGGGTTCCACTTTCATATCCATGCCATGCCAATCATTGAGCTTTCCTGAAATAATCATCTTGGAATAGCATTACCTCAATGAGCTATATGTTGTTATGAATTACCAAAACCACCTAGGGATAGTTGCACTTTCAACTATGTTAGACTTAGATGTGTTTTTCATATGCTATATGATGCTTTCTTTGTGCTTCAATTCTTGTCTTTCATGTGAGCATCATTGAAATTATGAATGCCTAGCTAGGGGCGTTAAATGATAGCGCTTGTTGGGAGGCAACCCAATTTTATTTTTGTTCCTTGCTTTTTGTTTATGTTTAGTAATAAACAAATTATATATACTCTGTTATGATTGTGTTTTTATGCTTTAATTAGTGTTTGTTCCAAGTAAAGCCTTTAGGATCTTCTTGGGTGATTGTTGTTTGATCTTGTCGAAAAAAACAGAAAGTATGCGCTCACGAGAATAATTTTAATTTTTTACCAGAGAGCGATAAAATACTAATTCCAACTTCAGTAGATCAATATACAAATTATTTAGAACTTCCTAATTTCTCAGGATTTTGGGAGTTATATAAGTATTGGAAACCTACAGATTTCTACAAACTGTTCTGTTTTTGACAGATTCTATTTTTCGTGTGTTGTTTGCTTA
The DNA here is from genome assembly GCF_003073215.2 of Triticum urartu. Classification (NCBI taxonomy): domain Eukaryota; kingdom Viridiplantae; phylum Streptophyta; class Magnoliopsida; order Poales; family Poaceae; genus Triticum; species Triticum urartu. The sequence goes on along the minus strand of NC_053022.1, from coordinate 427,948,473 downwards.
TTTTGATGAATCTATGGCTAGTATCGGGGGGGTATGAACCATATAGAAGTTGGAATACAGTAGGTTTAACACCAATATAAATAAATAATGAGTTCATTATAGTACCTTAAGGTGGTGGTTTGTTTTCTTACACTAACGGAGCTCATGAGATTTTCTGTTTAGTTTTGTGTTGTGAAGTTTTCAAGTTTTTGGGTAAAGATTTGATGGATTATGGAATAAGGAGTGGCAAGAGACTAAGATTGGGGATTACCATGGAACCCCAAGGTAAAATTCAAGGACAACCAAAAGCATAAGCTTGGGTATGCCTAGGAAGGCATCCCCTCTTTCGTCTTCGTCTATCGGTAACTTTACTTGAGGCTATATTTTTATTCACCATATGATATGTATTTTGCTGGGAGCGTCTTGTATGATTTGAGTCTTTTCTTTTTAGTTTACCACAATCATCCTTGCTGTACACACCTTTTGCAGAGACACACATGAATCGGAATTTATTAGAATACTCTTTGCGCTTCACTTATATCTTTTGAGCTAGATAATTTTGCTCTAGTGCTTCACTTATATCTTTTAGAGCACGGTGGTGGTTTTATTTTATAGAAATTATTGATCTCTCATGATTCACTTATATTATTTTGAGAGTCCTTTAGAACAGCATGGTAATTTGCTTTGTCTATAAAATTAGTCTTAGTATGATAGGCATCCAAGATGGGTATAATAAAAACTTTCATATAGAGTGCATTGAATACTATGAGAAGTTTGATACTTGATGATTGTTTTGAGATATGAAGATGGTAATATTAGAGTCATGCTAGTTGAGTAGTTGTGAATTTGAGAAATACTTGTGTTAGAGTTTGCAAGTCCCATAGCATGCACGTATGGTAAATGGTGTGTGACAAATTTGAAGCATGAGGTGTTTCTTTGATTGTCCTCCTTATGAGTAGCGGTCGGGGACGAGCTATGGTCTTTTACTACCAATCTACCCCCCTAGGAGCATGCACGTAATGCTTGGTATTTGATGACTTGTAGATTTTTGCAATAAGTATGTGAGTTCTTTATGACTAATGCTGAGTCCATGGATTATACGCACTCTCACCTTCCCATCATTGCTAGCCTCTTCGGTACAATGCATTGCCCTTTCTCACCTTGAGAGTTTGTGCAAACTTCACCGGTGCATCCAACCCTCGTGATATGATATGTTCTATCACACATAAACCTCCTTATATCTTCCTCAAAACAGCCACCATACCTACCTATTATGGCATTTCCATAGCCATTCCGAGATATATTGCCATGCAACTTTCCATCGTTACGTTTATTATGACACGCTTCATCATTGTCATATTGCCTTGCATGATCATGTAGTTGACATCGTATTTGTGGCAAAGCCACCATGCATAATTTCATACATGTTACTCTTGATTCATATAGAGTCATACTTTGTTCTAGTATCGATTTGTAATCTTTGATTTGTAAATAAATAGAAGTGTGATGATCATCATTAATAGAGCATTGTCAAAAAAAGGGGGGGAGGCCAAATGAAAAAAAAGAAAGGCCAAATAAAAAATAAAAAATAAAATAAAACGGACAATGCTACTATCCTTTTTCCACACTTGTGCTTCAAAGTAGCACCATGATCTTCATGATAGAGAGTCTCTTATATTGTCACTTTCATATACTAGTGGGAATTTTTCATTATAGAACTTGGCTTGTATATTCCAACAATGGGCTTCCTCAAATGCCCTAGGTCTTTGTGAGCAAGCAAGTTGGATGCACACCCACTTAGTTTCTTTTGTTGAGCTTTCATACATTTATAGCTCTAGTGCATCCGTTGCATGGCAATCCCTACTCCTCGCATTGACATCAATTGATGGGCATCTCCATAGCCCGTTGATTAGTCGCGTCAATGTGAGACTTTCTTTTTTTGTCTTCTCCACACAACCCCCGTCATTATATTCTATTCCACCCATAGTGCTATGTCCATGGCTCACGCTCATGTATTGCGTGAAAGTTGAAAAAAGTTTGAGATTACTAAAGTATGAAACAATTGCTTGGCTTGTCATCGGGGTTGTGCATGGTCAGAGCATTTTTGTGTGGCGAAAATGAAGCACAACCAAACTATATGATTTTGTAGGGATGAGGTTTCTTGGGCCATGTTATTTTGAGAAGACATAATTGCTTAGTTAGTATGCTTTAAGTATTATTATTTTTATGTCAATATTAAACTTTTGTCTTGAATCTTTTGGATCTGAACATTCATGCCACAATAAAGAAAATTACATTGAAAATTATGTTAGGTGGCATTCCACATCAAAAATTCTGTTTTTATCATTTACCTACTCGAGGACGAGCATGAGTTAAGCTTGGGGATGCTTGATACGTATCCAACGTATCTATAATTTTTGATCGTTCCATGTTGTTATATTATTTGTTTTGGATGTTTAATGGGCTTTACTATGAACTTTTATATTATTTTTGGGCCTAACCTATTAACCGAAGGCCCAGTGCAAATTTCTGTTTTTTGCCTATTTCAGTGTTTCGCAGAAAAGGAATATCAAACGGAATCCAAATGGAATGAAACCTTCGCGAGGATCTTTTTTGGAACAAATGCAATCCAGGAGACTTGGAGTGGACGTCAAGGAAGCAGCGAGGAAGCCACGAGGCAGGAGGGCGCGTTGAGGGGGGCCAGGTGCGCCCCCACCCTTGTGGGGCCCTCGCAGCTCCACCGACCTACTTCTTTCGCCTATATATGTTCTTATACCTTGAAACCATCGGGGAGAGCCACGAAACACCTTTTCCACCGCCGCAACCTTTTGTACCCGTGAGATCCCATCTTGGGGCCTTTTCCGGCACTCCACCGGAGGGGGATTCGATCACGGAGGGCTTCTACATCAACATCATAGCCTCTCCGATGATGTGTGAGTAGTTCACCAAAGACCTTAGGGTCCATAGTTATTAGCTAGATGGCTTCTTCTCTCTCTTTGGATACCAATACAAAGTTCTCCTCAATCTTCTTGGAGATCTATTCGATGTAACTCTTTTGCGGTGTGTTTGCCAAGATCCGATGAATTGTGGGTTTATGAACTTGATTATCTATGAATATTATTTGATTCTTCTCTGAATTCTTATATGCATGATTCGATATCTTTGCAAATCTCTTCGAATTATCGGTTTAGTTTGGACTACTAGATTGATCTTTCTTGCAACGGGAGAAGTGCTTAGCTTTGGGTTCAATCTTGCGGTGCTCGATCCCAGTGAAAGAAAGGGAAACGACACGTATTGTATTGTTGCCATCGAGGATAAAAAGATGGGGTTCATATCATATTGCTTGAGTTTATCCCTCTACATCATGTCATCTTGCCTAATGCGTTACTCCGTTCTTATGAACTTAATACTCTAGATGCATGCTGGATAGCGGTCGATGTGTGGAGTAATAGTAGTAGATGTAGCATCGTTTTGGTCTACTTGTCATGGACGTGATGCCTATATTCATGATCATTGCCTTAGATATCATCATAACTATGCACTTTTCTATCAATTGCTCGGCAGTAATTTGTTCACCCACCGTAATACATGCTATCTTGAGAGAAGCCACTAGTGAAACCTATGGCCCCCGGGTCTACTTTACATCATATAAGTTTCCAATCTACAATTGTGGTTTACTATTTATTTTGCAATCTTTATTTTCCAATCTATACCAAAAAATACTAAAGTTATTTATCTTATTATATTTATCAGATCTCACTTTTGCAAGTGGCCCTGAAGGGATTGACAACCCCTTTATCGCGTTGGTTGCAAGGTTCTTATTTGTTTGTGCAGGTACTAGGCGATTTGCGTGTAGTCTCCTACTGGATTGATACCTTGGTTCTCAAAAACTGAGGGAAATACTTATGCTACTTTGCTGCCTCACCCTTTCCTCTTCAAGGGAAAACCAACGCATGCTCAAGAGGTAGCATTGGGTACACCTTCTATCACAGATCCAAAGGGAAGATCTTTGTTGCTAACAGTGGATCCTTTCTAGAGAAGGAGTTTCTCTCGAAAGAAGTGAGTGGGAGGAAAGTAGAACTTGATGAGGTAATTGTACCTCCTCCGTTATTGGAAAGTAGTTCATCACAGAAAATCAGTTACAGTGATTCCTAAACCAATTAGTGAGGAAGCTAATGATGATGATCATGAAAACTTCTGATCAAGTTACTAACGAACCTCGTAGGTTGCTACCTCTTGAGCACTGCGTTGGTTTTCCCTTGAAGAGGAAAGGGTGGTGCAGTAAAGCAGCATAAGTATTTCCCTCCGTTTTTGAGAACCAAGGTATTAATCCAATAGGATATCACGCTCAAGTCCCACGCACCTACACAAACAAATAAGAACCTCGCAACCAACGTGATAAAGGGGTTGTCAAGCCCTTCTCGGTCACTTACGAGAGTGAGATCTGATAGATATGATAAGATAATATTTTTGGTATTTTTATGATAAAGAGAAATAAAGATGCAAAGTAAAATAAACGGCAAAGGAAATAACCAAGTATTGGAAGATTAATATGATGGAAGATAGACCCGGGGGCCATAGGTTTCACTAGTGGCTTCTCTCAAGAGCATAAGTATTACAGTGGGTAAACGAATTACTGTCGAGCAATTGATAGAATTGAGCATAGTTATGAGAATATCTAGGTATGATCATGTATATAGGCATCACGTCCGAGACAAGTAGACCGAAATGATTCTGCATCTACTATTATTACTCCACACATCGACCGCTATCCAGCATGCATCTAGAGTATTAAGTTCAAAAGAACAGAGTAATGCTTTAAGGAAGATGACATGATATAGAGGGATAAACTCGTGCAATATGATATAACCTCATCTTTTTATCCTCGATGGCAACAATACAATACGTATCGGTTCCCTTTCTGTCACTGGGATCGAACACCGCAAGATTGAACCCAAAGCTAAGCACTTCTCCCATTGCAAGAAAGATTAATCTAGTAGGCCAAACCAAACTGATAATTCGAAGGGACTTGCAAAGACAAACCAATCATACATAAAACAATTCAGAGGAGAATCAAATATTGTTCATAGATAATCTAGATCATAAACCCACAATTCATCGGATCTCAACAAACACACCGCAAAAGAAGATTACATCGAATAGATCTCCAAGAAAATTGAGGAGAACTTTGTATTGAGATCCAAAGAGAGATAAGAAGCCATCTAGTTAACAACTATGGACCTGTAGGTCTGAAGTAAACTACTTACACATCACCGGAGAGGCCATGGAGTTGTTGTAGAGGCCCTCCGTGATCAATGCCCCATCTGATGGAGCTCCATAAAAGGCCCCGAGATGGGATCTCTCGAGTACAGAAGGTTGCGGCGGTGGAATTAGGTTTTTGTGGTGCTCCTGGATGTTTGGGGGTGCGTGGACTTATATAGGAGGAAGAAGTACGTCGGTGGAGCAACGAAGGGCCCACGAGGGTGGAGGGTGCGCCCAGGGGGGGTAGGCGCGCCCCCCTGCCTCGTGGCTTCCTCCCTTGTTTCTTGACGGCCACTCCAAGTCTCTTGGATCACGTTTGTTGAGTGTCGGTGTCAAAACCGACGGATCTCGGGTAGGGGGTCCCGAACTGTGCGTCTAAGGCGGATGGTAATAGGAGGCAGGGGACACAATGTTTTACCCAGGTTCGGGCCCTCTAGATGGAGGTAAAACCCTACGTCCTGCTTGATTAATATTGATGATATGGGTAGTACAAGAGTAGATCTACCACGAGATCATATAGGCTAAACCCTAGAAGCTAGCCTATGGTATGATTGTATGTTATTGTGTCATACAGACTAAAACCCTTCGGTTTATATAGACACCGGAGGGGGCTAGGGTTACACAAGGTCGGTTACAAAGGAGGATATATCCATATCCGTACTGCCTAGCTTGCCTTCCACACCAAGTAGAGTCCCATCCGGACACGAGACGAAGTCTTCAATCTTGTATCTTCATAGTCCAACAGTTTGGCCAAAGGATATAATCTGGCTGTCCGAAGACCCCTAATCCTGGACTCCCTCAGTAGCCCCTGAACCAGGCTTCAATGACGATGAGTCTGGTGCGCAGTGTTGTCTTCGGCATTGCAAGGCGGGTTCCTCCTCCGAACATATCAAAGAAGAGTTTAAATACCAGGATAGTGTCCGGCCCTACAAAATAAGTTCCACATACCACCGTAGAGAGAATAATATTTCCACAAATCTTAATCTGCTGACATGTTTTGGCAACATGACATCATGCCATAGCTCGGTGATTATTCGAACCGTTTTTCTTTAACCAGCTCCACACATAACGCGAGGCGGTTTCTTGACACGTCTTGTCAAAGCAGAGATCGTGTTCCCCTAATTACGGGATTCTCATCAATACGGTCGTGGGTAACCCAACCGTGTCCAGGACTCCTAGATTATAGGCAAGTCCCAAACGGCTACGGAGAGGACGATTGATATTGACCCTCTTTATAAAGGGACAAGGCTTTTACTTTTTTCCCTCCCGTGCTCAATCGAATCCTTCCCCCGCCTTGAGTTCTAACACCCAAAGCCCAGGTCAGGTGCTTCAGACCTTCAATCATGTCATGGATTAGCAGAGGGCTGAGCCGGGGTCCAGCCAAGGACGTGCCTATACTGCAAAGCCGCATTCAAGATCTCTTCGACGGAGATTTCAGTCTGGTTACGGTGGTGCAAGTCATGCTGGTTCGTCGAGTCCAGCCTTGCAAATGCCGGCCCCTCTGCATGTGGGAGTTCAACCCAGAAGGGCCGTGCACTATTCAGAATTTCCTCGGCCTGACGCACGAGGAGATGTACAAATCATTCTTCGGACCCCAAATAGAGTGTCCGTATACTACCGAGGAAATGGGCCTGAGCAGCATCCTCTAGACGAACACACCGTCTTTCATTTACCATGACGTCATTCTGAGAAATCGCTCTTTGACCAGGACTGGCTAACAAAGGCGAAGATGATTCGGTGTTCGGCCCCCCTTCCCGAGGGTTTGGAGAATCCGGTACTGGAAAAGATGCTCGAGCTAGCACCTTGCCTGGAGCCCTCAAAGGAAGATAAAGGGGGGAATAATGAGGTCGAAAGTGGGCCCCCATCGCTACCAATTCCAACCGAGGGAATGAGCGCCTCCGTGAAGGAGGATAACCAAGGGGAAGAATCTGATCTTCTCTCGCTTCGGGGAAGGAAGAGGACTGCCTCTGAAGATCCGGAAACCAAGGCTTCCAAACGGGAGAAGAGGTCTCCACCAGAGGGTCCTGCCTCGGAGGGTGCTTTTGCCGCACAAAGTCCGCACGGGGATCAGCCCTCTAACGAGCTGTAAGTGATCAAAAAGCCTCCGATTGTGTCAGAATGTTCGATGTCGGGCAGTGCGGTTGGGTCCGGGCTGTTATTGTTCGGCTCCCCTTCCCATACTACGAATGGCTTGAACAGCCTTTCCAAGAAGATGTTGGGGGGACTACATCGCGTTTTGTGCCGATGCGTGCCAGGACATCTACCGCCTGATTATTTTCCCGGGCTATATGGTGAAATTCAAGCCCTTTGAACCAAGCTGACATTTTTAGGACGGTGTTGCGGTAAGCTGCCATTTTTGGATCCTTGGCATCGAAGTCTCCGTTTATTTGGGATATTGCGAGGTTTGAGTCCCCGCGCACCTCTAGGCATTGAATGCCCATGGATACTGCCATCCGGAGACCATGTAAAAGGGCCTCATATTTGGCTGCATTGTTGGAGTCTTTGTACATAATCTGGAGTACGTATTGAAGTGTGTCTCCTATGGGGGACGTCAAAACGACGCCAGCCCCTAGTCCAGCCAACATCTTGGAGCCGTCGAAATGCATGATCCAATTTGAATATGTGCCGTACTCTTTAGGGAGTTCGGCCTCCGTCCATTCTGCGACGAAGTCGGTCAAAACTTGCGACTTGATGGCTCATCGTGGCTTATAAGTTATGTCGAACGGGAGGAGCTCAATGGCCCATTTTGCAATCCGGCCTGTTGCGTCACGGTTGTTTATAATATCGTTAAGTGGTACTTCCGAGGCTACTGTTATTGAACACTCTTGAAAGTAGTGTCATAGCTTCTGGGATGCCATGAATACCGTGTAAGCAATCTTTTGATAATGCGGGTACCGTGATTTGCACGCAGTGAGGACAGTGGACACATAATAGACCAGCTTTTGAAGGGGGGATTTGTGTCCGTCCGTTTCTCGTTCGACGACGAGCACTGCGCTTACCACCTGATGTGTTGCTGCAATGTACAATAGCATTGGTTCGCCAATGATTGGCGCGGCCAGGACTGGGTTTGTTGCCAATATGGCTTTTATTTCGTCGAGTCCGGCCGTGGCTGCATCCGTCCATTCAAAGTGTTCGGTGCGCCAGAGGAGGCGGTAAAGGGGTAGGGCCTTTTCTCCCAAGCGGGAGATAAAGCGGCTTAGAGCCACCACGCATCCGGTTAACTTTTGTATTTGTTTGAGGTCCTTTGGGATATCCAATTGTGACAGAGCTCGGATCTTGGCTGGATTTGCTTCAATTCCTCTACCGGATACAATGAAGCCCAAGAGCTTTCTGGCTGGGACGCCGAAAATGCATTTTTCCGGGTTGAGCTTGATGTCGTATGTTCGGAGGTTATCAAATGTGAGCCTCAAGTCATCTACTAGAGATTCGACATGTCTTGTTTTGACGACCACATCATCTACATATGCCTCCACCATTTTGCCGATCTGGTTTGCCAGACATGTCTGAATCATGCGCTGATATGTTGCGCCGGCGTTTTTGAGCCCGAAGGGCATTGTGTTGAAGCAGAATGGGCCGTATGGTGTGATAAATGCCGTTGTGGCTTGGTCTGATTCTGCCATCTTGATTTGATGGTAGCCGGAATAAGCGTCGAGGAAACACAATGAATCATGTCCTGCGGTAGCGTCGATAATTTGATCGATGCGGGGGAGGGGGAAGGGATCCTTTGGGCAAGCCTTGTTAAGGTCTTTAAAATCAATGCACAGGCGCCAGGATTTGTCCTTCTTTGTTACCATCACCAGGTTTGCTAGCCAGTCCGGATGTTTTATATCTCTGATGAATCCGGCCTCCAATAGCTTTGCTAGCTCCTCTCCCATGGCCTGTCTCTTAGGTTCGGAAAAACGCCGAAGAGCTTGCTTGACAGGTTTGAATTCTTTTAGGATATTTAAGCTGTGCTCGGCCAGCCTGCGTGGGATTCCTGGCATGTCTGAAGGGTGCCAGGCGAAAATGTCCCAGTTCTCTCGTAGGAACTCTCGCAGTGTGGCGTCTACATCAGGGTTTAACTGTGCCCCGATGGAAGCTGTTTTATTGGGGTCCGTTGGATGGACCTGGAATTTGACTATTTCGTCCGCCGGTTTAAAGGAGGTGGACTTGGATCTTTTGTCGAGTACCACATCGTCTCTATTCACCGTGGAGCGCAGCGCAGTCAGTTCCTCAGCCGCTAGGGCTTCGGATAGTGCCTCGAGGGCCAGTGCGGCTGTCTTGTTTTCAGCGCGGAGTGCTATGTCCGGATCACTAGCGAGAGTGATGATCCCGTTGGGCCCGGGCATCTTGAGCTTCATGTACCCGTAATGGGGTATTGCTTGGAAGATTGTAAACGCTTCCCGCCCTAGCAGAGCGTGATAACCGCTGCTGAACGGAGCCACATGGAACGTGACCTCTTCGGACCTGTAATTATCCGGTGTGCCGAACACCACATCTAGTGTGATTTTTCCTGTACAGCGCGCTTCCCGACTGGGGATTATTCCTCTAAAGGTTGTGCTGCTTCGCTCAATGCGGTTCCAGTCTATTTCCATTTTTTGAAGGGTTTCCTCATAAATGAGGTTCAATCCGCTGCCGCCGTCCATGAGTACCTTGGTAAGACGAAAGCCGTCCACTATTGGACTGAGGACCAATGCAGCTGGTACTTGGGCTGTTCGGAATTTAGGTTCATCACTAGCGTTAAAGGTAATAGCCGCGTCACTCCATGGGTTTATTGTTGCCACTTGGTAGATTTCGGCGAGGCTGAGGAGTGTCCTTTTTCGCATGTTATTTGATGCGAAAGTCTCGAAGACTGTTAATACCATATTGGTGTCTCTGGGGTGGCTTTCTGTGGCCTCCGGAATTAGGAGATCTTCGCCAATTTTGGCCACCTGCCGGAGTATCCAACATGCTCTAAGGCTGTGAGTTGGTGTGGCGTCCTCTGTACTGTGAATTTTACAGGGTCCATTAAGCCATCCTTCCAATACCAACATGCTCTATAGAGGGTTTTTGCTTTTTGGTGTTTGACCCGGGTGTCTGGCGATGATGCACCCTTTTGTTTCGGACTGGGTTTGTATTCAGGGCCGGATTGTCCCAAAATTTTATTTCGGTTTTCTAGGCGCTTTCCATCGCACAGTACTTTTGTACTATGGATGCCAAGTCAGTGAAGCGTGTAATATCACGGCGACTTATGGCGTTGAGGATTCCCTTGTCCGTGCATTTATTGCAGAAGAATGAAATTGCGTCTTCCTCGCGGCAGTCCTTTATCCTGTTCATAACCAGGAGGAATCTGGCCCAGTAATGATGTACTGTATCTTCGGGCTCTTGCCTAATTTGGGATAGATCGCTTATGTTCGGGTGGGTGGGTGGAATTAAATCCGAAGCCTCACCCCATCTGAGGCTCAGAGGTCGAGGAATTTCCGAACTCGAAAATTTGGATTCCTGGATGTTGTCCAATGAATCCAGTCTATCGCCTGACCCTAAGTTCAGGTCTTGAGTGATATCCTCCCCTCCGCGGGTATCCGGCTTGGAGGGATCGGTAATCCGGACGTAGCTAGTCCTTAAGATAGATGAGGGGTCGCCGCACTGTCCCTCTACCACGGCAACGTGATGAGTGACTTGGGGATAGTTAATCTCTCTCAGATCGGGCTTAGGCCCAATCTGGTCGTAATCCGTCGCGACTCCCAGGGCGGCGATGCGATCCAAGAGCTCATTTATGGAGGAGAGCTCCATTGGATCTACCTGCTCAGCGAGTTCCGAGCTGACATGAAGATTGTTTTCGATGGCTCGAGAGGTCATCGTCGGCGCAGAAGCCGAACAGACAGTCATAAGAAAACCACCTAGCCGGAGGGTTTGGCCGACAGCCAAAGCTCCCTTAGCAACGGTGTCGTCTTTAAAGACGGGGCGAGGCATCCTTCCTGATGGCGACGACACGGAGGAACTCTCAATGAAAGCACCAATGTCGATGTCAAAACTAGCGGATCTCGGGTAGGGGGTCCCGAACTATGCATCTAGGCCGGATGGTAATAGGAGGCAAGGGACACGAAGTTTTACCCAGGTTCGGGCCCTCTTGATGGAGGTAAAACCCTACGTCCTGCTTGACTAATATTGATGATATGGGTAGTACAAGAGTAGATCTACCATGAGATCGGAGAGGCTAAACCCTAGAAGCTAGCCTATGGTATGATTGTTGATCTGTATGTTGTCCTACGGACTAAAACCCTCCGGTTTATATAGACACCGGAGAGGGTTAGGGTTACACAAAGTCGGTTTACAATGGTAGGAGATCTACATATCCGTATCGCCAAGCTTGCCCTTGACGCCAAGGAAAGTCCCTTCCGGACACGGGACGAAGTCTTCAATCTCGTATCTTCATAGTCCAGGAGTCCGGCCGAAGATATAGTCCGGCCATCCGGACACCCCCTAATCCAGGACTCCCTCAATGGCCTTCAGGATACAAAGGTTCCTGAGTCATTGTACCAGTTCTAGTAGCCACTCTAACAACATTATCATTATTCTTACTATTCAATTCATTTAGCAAATCATTTTGAGCTTTAAGTACTTGTTCTACTTGAGTGGTAACCATAGAAGCATGTTTACTAATAAGTTTAAGTTCACCTTTGACATTAGCCATATAATCACCCAAGTGTTCCAGCATATTTGAATTGTATTTCAATTGTCTACCAAAATAGGCATTAAAATCTTCTTGCTTAGCCATAAATGTATCAAACTCATCTAAGCATGGGCTAGCAAACTTAGTAAATGGGATTTCAGCTTTATCATATCTATAGAGAGAATTTATCTTTACTACCTGTGTCGGGTTATCAAGACCATGAGTTTCTTCAATAGGTAATGGATTAAGATCATACGTTTCTTCAACATGCGGTAAATTAAGACCGTGTATTTCTTTAATAGGAGGTAAATTCTTAACATCTTCAGCTTTAATACCTTTTTCTTTCATAGATTTCTTTGCCTCTTGCATATCTTCGGGACTGAGAAATAGAATACCTCTCTTCTTCGGAGTTGGTTTAGGAATAGGCTCAGGAATTGGCTCCGGAGGTGTCCAATTATTTTCATTTCTCAACATATTATTCAATAAAATTTCAGCTTCATCCGGTGTTCTTTCCCTGAAAACAGAACCAGCACAACTATCCAGGTAATCTCTGGAGGCATCGGTTAGTCCATTATAAAAGATATCAGGTATTTCATTTTTCTTAAGAGGATGATCAGGCAAAGCATTAAGTAATTGGAGAAGCCTCCCCCAAGCTTGTGGGAGACTCTCTTCTTCAATTTGCACAAAATTATATATATCCCTTAAAGCAGCTTGTTTCTTATGAGCAGGGAAATATTTAGCAGAGAAGTAATAAATCATATCCTGGGGACTACACACACAACCAGGATCAAGAGAACTAAACCATATCTTAGCATCACCCTTTAATGAGAACAGAAATATTTTAAGGATATAAAAGTAGCGAGTTCTCTCATCTTTAGTGAACAGGGTAGCTATATCATTTAATTTAGTAAGATGTGCCACAACAGTTTCAAATTCATAGCCATGAAAAGGATCGGATTCAACTAAAGTAATTATATTAGGATCAACAGAGAATTCATAATCCTTATCAGTAACACAGATAGGTGAAGTAGCAAAAGCAGGGTCAGGTTTCATTCTAGCATTTAGAGATTGCTTATTCCATTTAGCTAATAACCTCTTGAGTTCGTATCTATATTTGCAAGCTAAAATAGCTAAAGAAGCTTCTTTATCAAAAACATAACCCTCACGAATAACAGGCAAGTCTTCATCATCAATTTCATCAGTATTATCAGATTCAATCACTACAAAAAAATATACTTCCGTGATGATACGTGTTTGTCACAGTAGGTCACGTTTTTTGTCATGCATGTACATCCATGACAAATTTATGACAGAATCAAGATAGTCATACCTGTGCTATCGTAGAACTGTTCCATGACAATACCAAAATTATCATCACGGAAGTGCCCACTTCCATGACGATAAATCGCGCATCACAGAAGTGCTTTCGTCAAGGGTGACCGACACGTGGCATCCACCATAACGGAACGCCGTTAAGCTATTGGGTCGGGTTTTGGATCCGATAACCCGTTAAGAGCCCCGACCAATGGGGATTTTCCACGTGTAAAATCATCATTGGTTGGAGGAAACACGTGTTGGCTCATCGTCGGGACAGATGTCATCCACTCATTGGACAGAAGGCGCCTATGATACATTGACACGTGGCATGGCCCAACAGAGGCCCATTCCTGTGAAAAGGACGGCCCGTTTGACTTGGTCAAAAGGTGGCGGGCCGGCCCATGGAAAGCTTGTTAACGGCCTGTTCACATATAGCCCATTTACAGCCCGCTAACCCAAGGCCTGTTACGCCCTATCCGAATTAGGCCCAGTAGCGTCATCTGGGCCATCCAATATGATTCCAACCCGTTTTCACTTCTGGCCCATGTATGGCCCATGATGTCTTTCGGCCCATATGAGGCCCTATGTAACTCTTGGCCTATTAACGGCCCATGGTGAAACTGGCCTGTAATGAACAGTGTATCACTTTTCACCCATTAACGGCCCGTGGTGAAACTGGCCCGTAATGAACAGTGTATCACTTTATACCCATTAACGGCCCGTTATTCCGTTGGGCCGTCTCCAGCCCATGTTATCTTTTGGCCTTCTCAGAGCTCATTTATTCTTGGGCTCATTTCCAGCATTCGTTTACTTACGGCCCATTACTATCATTTTCTGCTTCTGGGCTAAATTCAGCCCGTGGTTACAGTCGGCCCGTTGGTGGTCCGTTAATACGTTGGGCCGTTTTCATAGCGTCATCAAATATGGCCTATTAATGATGGCCCGTTATGGTCGGCCCATGAACGGACGATTCCAACTCTAGCCCGTTTATGGCCAGAATGCGGTCTGTTTGGCCCGTATAAGGCCCATTGATGATACGACCCGTAGAAGGCCCATTGATGATACGGCCCGTAGAAGGCCCATTGATGATACGGCCCGTAGAAGGCCCATTGATGATACGGCCCGTAGAAGGCCCATTGTTTCTACGGCCCGTAGAAGGCCCACTGTTTCTACGGCCCGTAGAAGGCCCACTGTTTATACAGCCCGCAGAAGGCCCACTGTTTCTACGGCCCGTAGGAGGCCCAGTGTCACTACAGTAAATATTAGCCCATGGTTATTGTGGCCTAGTTTTAAAAAATAGGTTATTATAGCCACTAGCAAACCATAGAAAAAGAATTGCACTGACTACAAGAAAACAAATAAACAAGACAACAAGGAAATAAATAAGCAAGCAACTTACACTAGGCTATCATGGCTATTACACATATTACATCCACTGGGCATCAAAGTTCGCCACCAGTGCAAATATAGGGAACACAACAGCATATAAACGCCGCAGCAAAACAAGTCCAGAACTGAAACCACTTCAGAAGAGCTCAAGAAACAATATCCTGGGTACCCATAATGCTGGCAAGATGCTTAGCAAGCTTATTAACTTCCTCTTGTTTGGTGCTTAAGTCCTTCAGCGCTTGTTGTTGCACCAGAAAGTATGCATCTGAATTCTGCAGGGACTTCCTCAGTCCTTCGGCTTCCTGTCGCATAACATCTGATCGATGTCTTTCAACTTGAAGTTGAGAGTGAAGAAGCCGAACTGATTCAGGAAACGAGTTCGAAGAGCTGGTGCCAGCAGTGGTAGCCAGTAACTCGAACACTACATCAAGACAAGACTTTGGAGTTGTCTCAGTGTCTTCAATATAGTTTTTATCAGCTTTCTTGGAGACCAACAGGGATGTCTCACTATCTTGAACCTTATCTGCATTACTTCCTTTACCATTGCATAACAGGGTACTCTTCTCCAATATTTTATCCGCGTTCTAAAAGAGAAACAAACAAACACATCTCAGGTTTACAATGTAGTATATGAAACTCATTTTGGTAAACCAGTTCAGTAGTAAGGTGGACAGGATAACAGCATGAAACAAACATATATCTATGTAGTATGGTCATTGTATGGTCTATATCATTCTAGTTTATGTTGCCAAATCAAGATAGATATAGTTCGAATCATATCTATTTAAGACAAAGCAGCATAGACAGAATATAGTGTGGGAAACTACACATCAATAACAACACTTGTAATGTGCATGGCATGAGAACATAACTGTTTATTCAATTGAAACTGAAATCAACATAGAGCAAGTTACAACAGCAAACAGCCAAACACATTGAAGAAACAGGTTTAAAACATACCTATTGCGCCATTGGAGTTTCAATTGCATCCTTCAAATTTGAAATTAGTTGGTATCAGTAAATACAGTGATGCAAGAGCAAAGTAGTATGAACCATAGCTACGGAACCTGACCTGAGAATAATTCTTCTTCTGCTTTAAGCGTTGACTTCGGGTTTGGAGTGGTGGTCCTCGTGATTTGGGCACTGCAGTTGCCTTACTAACTGCTCGTGTTTGGGTGCTCTATGGTGGAGACGGTGTTGTGTCAACGGGAACTGGGTGTCTATCTGCTGGGGTTGGGGTTAGAAGGGGTGTAGCTGGTTCTCTGTCCAACTGGGTAGGGGTACAATCTGCATGAGTGTGGGTTATGTGTGGTGGGGCTGGTTCTTGGGCAAGTACAACCGTGGTTCTATCTGCATCGACAGGTAGCACGATCTTTTCTAAAGACCATGTTTTTACTCCCACAGATACTGCCATCACTCCCTCCAATTGAAATGGCTGATAAACAAGAAAAGTAATTGAATGTACAGACATTGTAAGATAGACAGGTGCAATGGATAGTAGGGAAGAAAACAGGGCATGAAATAATTCACATTTATGTTGTCTAAGCAAACAGAATAGCAGGAGATAATTTCACATATATGATGGCTAATTAAACAGGATAGCATGACACAATTTCACATGTATGATGACTAACTAAACAGGATAGAATGACATACTTCAGAATATGATGACTATGTAAACAGGATGACATGATATAACTATACGATGTGTCTATTAAAGTGGTTGGCATGCCATTAATCACAAACATGTCGTCGATGGAAACATGATAGCATGATATAATTCACGGATAGAATGACACAATTTAAATATGATGACTATGTAAATAGGACGAGATGATATAACTATATTATGTCTTTAGAAAATGGGTTGGCATGCCATAATTCAGATACATGCTATCTATGTAAACATCATGGCATGACATAATTCAAATATATGATTTATATACTAAGGAAGTGAGCAGAGGGCAATCGCATATATGATGTGTCAACTAAGGAGATGGCATTCAATATTGTGTATATGATGTAAAAACTAAGCATTGCAATACAACATATGCATTATATGAGTAATATAACCCCGCCAAGTTTGAGCATACACCTCAGGGGGATAATAGGACTGGTCATCTGCCTCTGAATCCACCTCTGAAGAGCTATCTGTAACCAGCAAGATATCTGCTTCAGCAGGTAGCATTGTCTGCTCTGAAGACCTTGTTTTCACTCCAGATTTCTCCATCACCAATTCAAATGGCTGATGCACAGGAAGAGCAGTTGAATATACAAACATTGTCAACAAAAGCAATGAGAAATACAAAAAAATTATGGCATGATATAATTCACATATATGAGGCTTGCCTAAACAGCATGGCATTGCATAATTCACATACATAATGCCTTGCAACAAGATAACTGTAGGATCGAAAGTATGTCTAGAGGGGGGGGTGATTAGACTACTTGACCAACTAAAAATCTAGCCTTTTCCCAATTTTAGTTCTTGGCAGATTTTAGCTATCTTAGCACAAGTCAAGCAATCTTCACACAATTCAAGCAACCATGCAAAAGAGTATATGAGCAGCGGAAAGTAAAGCATGCAACTTGCAAGAATGTAACGGGAAGGGTTTGGAGGATTCAAACACAATTGGAGACACAGATGTTTTTGTCATGGTTCCGATAGGTGGTGCTATCGTACATCCACGTTGATGGAGACTTCAACCCACGGAGGGTAACGGTTGCGCGACTCCACGGAGGGCTCCACCCATGAAGGGTCCACGAAGAAGCAACCTTGTCTATTCCATCATGGCCGTCGCCCACGAAGGACTTGCCTCACTAGCGGTAGATCTTCACGAAGTAGGCGATCTCCTTGCCCTTACAAACTCCTTGGTTCAACTCCACAATCTTGTCGGAGGCTCCCAAGTGACACCTAGCCAATCTAGGAGACACCACTCACCAAGAAGTAACAAATGGTGTGTTGATGATGAACTCCTTGCTCTTGTGCTTCAAATGATAGTCTCCCCAACACTCAACTCTCTCTCACAGGATTTGGATTTGGTGGAAATAAGATTTGAGTGGAAAGCAACTTGGGGAAGGCTAGAGATCAAGATTCATATGGTTGGAATGGAATATCTTGACCTCAACACAAGTGTTGGTGGTTCTCTCTTAGAAAATGTGTATTGGAAGTGTAGGTATGTTCTGATGGCTCTCTCCATGAATGAAGAGTGGGTGGAGGGGTATATATAGCCTCCACACAGAATCTAACCATTACACACAATTTGCCAAACTCGGTGGGACCGAATGGTTAAACTCAGTCGGACCAATTCAGCAAACCTAGTGACCGTTAGGATTTTCGGTGGGACTGAGATGCAACTCGGTAGGACCGATATGGTTAGGGTTAGGGCATAACGTAATCTCGGTGTGACCGATTACACAAACTTGGTGGGACCGATTTTGGTAATAAGCTAACCAGAGAGTTGGTCAAGTAAACTCGGTGGGACCGATTCGCTCATCTCGGTGAGACCGAAATGTTACAGAAGGGAAACAGAGAGTTTACATTGCAATCTCGGTGGGACCGATCGCTCATCTCGGTAAGACCGAAACGTTATGAAGGGAAACAGAGAGATTACAATTCCATCTCGGTGAGACCGAGATCCCTATCGGTGAAACCGATTTGCCTAGGGTTTGTGGCAGTGGCTATGACATTTGAAACTCGGTGGCGCCGGATAGATAGAATTGGTGGGGCCGAGTTTGGCTTTTGGTTTAGGTCATATGTGGATGTGGGAAGGTAGTTGAGGGTTTTGGAGCATATCACTAAGCACTTTGAGCAAGCAAGCCATTAAGCAACACCTCATCCCTCCTTGATAGTATTGGCTTTTCCTATAGACTCAATGTGATCTTGGATCACTAAAATATAAAATGTAGAGTCTTGATCTTGAAGCTTGAGCCAAACTTTTTGTCCTTAGAATTTTGAGGGATCCACTTTCCTCATCCATGCCATTCCATTCATTGAGCTTTTCCTTAAATATTAATCTTGGAATAATGTTATCTCAATGAGCTATATGTTGTTAGGAATTACCAAAACCACCCGGGGATAGTTGCACTTTCAATCTCCCCCTTTTTGGTAATTGATGACAACATATAGACCAAAGCTTCGACAAATGATAATAAGAGTGAAATACATTGTCGCTTTGAGAAGTATGTGAAAAGCAAGAGCCCCCCTAAATTTGTGCATATCTTAAGATTTGCTTTGGACTGCAAATGCACAATGAGTTAAGATCATGGGTTACTCTTCCATGTCACATACATCTTGGTGGAGCACTCAAAATGATAAGAATTAAATACATGCACTCATCACCAAGCAAAGTGAATGATCATATAAGGATAAGTAAGATAATATCATCTAACAAGCATAAGTGTAGCTTATGATCAACCACATGATCATCAATGTCTCATAGATAATAGCGTAGTATCTCAAGCAATCAAAAGACAAACAAAGTTCAACCACCAAAGCAAGAGAGAATAAAAGGCAACGTTCTCTCTCGAAGCCTATGATCTATACATTTTTCTCCCCCTTTGGCAACAAGTTACCAAAAAGTTCATAGAAAATGCATAGCACTAAAACGTCTCTCAGGCTTGGTCTTTAGGTGGTGGTGTTCGGAGAACGCCAAGGACGAAGGCTTCAGTTGAAGTAGATGGAGCTGCTGGGGTAGGTGCTGGAGCTGGTTGCGCTGGAGCTGGAGCTGGTGCAGATGAAGTTACTCTTGTGTCTGGTACAGGCACTGCAGCAGATATCTGAGCTGGAGGCACTCTGGCAAATGCATCAGTGGTTGCCTCAGACTCTGAAGTTTTCTTCTTGCTTGCTCTAGTGGCAGCCTTTGGCAAATTGCTTGGGGTGCTCCTGCTACCATCATCTGAACTGCTAGAGGGACTAGTGCCCTCACTCAGGTGAACCTGCTCCTCTGACCTGTTTTGGCTATCACTCTGGTCAGACATGTTGCAAACACTAACTGCAGACCCTGTGAATAGATTGTAGATGAGATAGAGTGGATGAGCATCACAAAATGCAGAGGTTTTTGCAAAAGAATGAGTCAAAAACTTAGTTTTAGTTTTCCACAGAAAGCATTTCGGATCAACCGATTTGCAAACTCGGTGATACCGAAGCAGCTGTTGGAACCTAAACTAGTGAACTCGGTCAGACCGAGTCATAGCTCGGTGGCACCGAGACTGCTAGGGTTTCACAAAGTCCTGAACTCAGTCACACCGATTTGCAATTCTCGGTCAGACCGAGAACCACATGTGCAATGGCCTTGGCCGAATCGGTGGAACCGAGTTCTGCAACCCGGTGGGTCCGAGATGGTTTCGGCAGAAACCAAACCCTAAATTTTCGATTCAACTCTAATCTACGGAGTGTTTTGACTGGATAGAAGCGTTTCAATCGTGGTAAGAATCATAATGAACACAATGTTCTAGGAATCGGACGGGGATAGCACTGTGACCGAGTCCATACCCTAGTTCGGCGATGAACTCGCTACGGCGGCAATGGCGGGGAAGAATTCCGTTGACAGCGGCGGAGACCAGCGACAGGAGGCGGCTGGCGACGAGGAGGACGATCCGAAGACCCAGGAGGTAGAGCGAGCTATGCGCGGACGAAGGGGTTTCGGAGAAATTTCCAAATTTTTGCCCGTGAGTATATATAGCCCGACCCTATCGGTGTGACCGAGTGGAACAACTCGGTGGCACCGAGATGCATAACTGTTGATAGTTACAGCAACTCGGTGTGACCGAAAAGTTCAAATCGGTTGCACCGAGATTGAAAACCTAGATCGACTTAGTGATCTCGGTATGACCGAAATGGATGAATCGGTCAGACCGAAACGCACTAGGAAGTTTTGGAAGTTTAAGTCTATGACGAATCGGGGATTCCGAGTGCTCCTCATGCAGAGTGGTTCGAATCTGACTTGATCAAATTTTGTGATGCATCATGAATAGAGTTTGAGACAAGAAAAGCATAGATAGCTAGAGAGGGTTCTTAGGCATTCTTGTCCATCCACTTGGCAAAAGAAAAGAAAACCAATCAATCAAAACAACAAGTGGATGTCCTTGAATGAGTAAAATATGCAATCAACATGCTCACACAATAAAATGGCAATTGAAATATGTGGCAAAGCATGCACAACGAATTCTAGCATCTATCAAACAATTTGCGATGACTAGGTCATCTATATATGAGTATATTGACTTAGGAGTCAAATCAGAACATTTGATCATAGGTCATACTCATCATTTAAGCACAAGTGGGGTTACCACTTTTACATAAAGCATTGTTGTGTTCACACCATTAGAGTTGCTTTAGCTCAATTCTTAGAGTAAAGCTCCCCCTAGATGTGAGATCCCCCTAAGAGGGATGAACAAACCTTGGGTTTTGTCGATGATGACTTCATGTAGATGTTGAAGATGTGGATGCTCAATGTTGATGTAGATCATTTGGAGCTATCCATTGGAGTGAGTTGCACTTTCAATACCTACACGGGTTAGTCCCACAAGGAACAAACAGGGATATCCATAGACATAGAGTGATGCACACACAAGATGATGTCTATGAAAGCTTTTAGGTTACCTTGTCCCTTGTCTTACCAACAAGAGGGTTTGTGACTCCTTGAACTAGTGCAAGATGTGGAAGTTGATTGCACTTGTTCTTGCCAAGATGATAAGAGTGAAGTGTGTTGGCGGAGTCACCCTCAAGAACTCTCTAGTTCTTCTTCTTCGGGATCCACACCATCTTGATGGGAATCCTCGGTGTTGTAGTTGTACTTGATGAAGTGGAACTTGAAGTAGTCTTGGGAACCCACTTGACCAAGGCCTTAGGAGCTTCTTCAAATGCATCAATTTCCTCTTCAAGCTTGTCCTTGCCTTTTTGCTTGTGGTCTTGTGGTGGAAGATCATCTTGAGCTTGTGTCCCTTTGAGAGAAGTAGGATCATACTTCTCTTGTTGAGGAACAAACTTCGTCTTGGGGTATTGATCTTCTTCCCACTGAACTCCATTGGCATTGAACTTTCGTTCAAAACCAACACCTTGGTTCTTCCGGTGCCTTCCTTGCTTGCGTACAATTTCCTCGAGTTGCTTACTTCCGGCAAGGCTCTTGTAAACACCTTTCTCTATAATTCCCTTCAATAAGCTATTTTCTTGCTCAAGTGTAACTTGGCTAAGAGAATCATTAGTGGAATCAAGAGAACTAGTAGAAGCAACAATATTGGATTTAGCATGATTATTGTTACTACTAGAGGAAGAATCTTTCTTGTTCTTGTTACTAGACTTGACTTGAGGCATGTAAGTGGATAAGAGTAAACGCTTGGCAATGTAAGAAGAACTTTTCTTGCGAAGATCATCATTGATTGCTTTTAAGAACTCATGCTCTTGCTCAAGGTTGAGCTTTTCAAAGCACAATTTCTCATGAGTCCTTAAAAGTTCTCGATGATCTCCTAAGATAGTTTCATGAGCTAACTTAAGAGTGTTTAGTTCTTTAGTTAGAGACTCAATCTTCTCCTTATCATTGTCATTCGTTTTATCTTGATTAGCATGATTAATTGACGTTTCATCATAGTATTCATCACTAGAGTTGTCAACAAGTAAATCATCATCACCTAACAAGTCATCTTCATCACTATTGAAATCAACATACTCGGGGTGTGATACCTTTGGGCCTTTAGCCATGAAGCATGTTCCAACTCCTTCATTTGGTGAGTCAAATATGTCATAGGAGTTGGTTGTCACAAGTGCTAGACCGGCAACACCTTCATCTTGAGTATATTCAGAGTCAGAGTGATAGCTTCTCTCGGAGTGGTTGTCGGAGTCGGAGCCGGATACCCATTCACCAACATGAGCTTGATGTCTTCATTTTGTGTAGCTCCTTGATGACTTGTCCTTTCTTTCCGAATCCTTGCTTCTCCGTGAGGGTCTTTGTTCATAACGATCATCTCTACTCCTTCTTTCTCTAGATGGTGATTCTTCTCTTCTACTTCTTCTCTTGGGAGAATCTTCTCTTGTAGGGGGCCGTACACTCATTGGAATAGTGTCCGGGCCTTCCACAATTGTAGCAGTTTCGCTCTCGACTAGAAGATCTTTTGTCATTGTAGGACCTTGATTTGGAGCTTCTCTCTTTGCTTCTACTCTTGTAGAACTTGTTGAAGTTCTTCACCATTAATCTCAATTCTTCATTGTAGGTTTGTTTCTCACTCGATGATGTGGGGGCTTCACATGAGGCTTTGTAAGCACCACTTGATTTGTTGTGAAATTCCTCTTTATCCTTGAGTGACATCTCATGAGCAACAATTCTTCCGATGACTTCCGTTGGCTTGAGATCTTTGTAATTGGGCATCATTTGGATCAATGTGCACACGGTATCATATTTTCCATCCAAGGCTCTTAGGATCTTCTTGATGATGAATCTATCGGTCATCTCTTCACTCCCTAAGCCGGCAATCTCATTTGTGATAAGAGCAAGCCTAGAGTACATTTCAGCGACACCTTCACCATCCTTGATTTTGAACTTGTCAAGTTGACCTTGAAGCACATCCAACTTGGATTCCTTGACGGAGTCCGTACCTTCATGCATATCAATCAAAGTATCCCAAATTTCCTTTGCATTCTCAAGACGGCTGATTTTGTTGAATTCTTCGGGGCACAATCTGTTGAAGAGCATATCACAAGCTTGAGCGTTGTATTGTAGCATCTTCAACTCATCTGCGGTAGCTTCACGATTTGGTTCTTTCCCATAAAATAATTCACCTTGCAAGCCAACACACACAATAGCCCAAATGGCGGGGTTATGTCCAAGAATATGCATTTTCATCTTATGCTTCCAACTAGCAAAATTAGTACCATCAAAGTAAGGACCTCTATGGTGATAATTTCCCTCGCTAGACGCCATACTCTCCTAGGTTGTGAAACCAAGGCTATGACCACCAAAAGCTATGGAAATCAAAGCAAATGGAGACCAAAGCTCTGATACCACTTGTAGGATCGAAAGTATGTCTAGAGGGGGGTGATTAGACTACTTGACCAAATAAAAATCTAGCCTTTTCCCAATTTTAGTTCTTGGCAGATTTTAGCTATCTTAGCACAAGTCAAGCAATCTTCACACAATTCAAGCAACCATGCAAAAGAGTATATGAGCAGCAGAAAGTAAAGCATGCAACTTGCAAGAATGTAAAGGGAAGGGTTTGGAGGATTCAAACGCAATTGGAGACATGGATGTTTTTGTCGTGGTTCCGATAGGTGGTGCTATCGTACATCCACGTTGATGGAGACTTGAACCCACATAGGGTAACAGTTGCGCGAGTTCACGAAGGGCTCCACCCACGAAGGGTCCACAAAGAAGCAACCTTGTCTATTCCATCATGGCCGTCGCCCACGAAGGACTTGCCTCACTAGCGGTAGATCTTCACGAAGTAGGCGATCTCCTTGACCTTACAAACTCCTTGGTTCAACTCCACAATCTTGTCGGAGGCTCCCAAGTGACACCTAGCCAATCTAGGAGAAACCACTCTCCAAGAAGTAACAAATGGTGTGTTGATGATGAACTCCTTGCTCTTGTGCTTCAAATGATAGTCTCCCCAACACTCAACTCTCTCTCACAGGATTTGGATTTGGTAGAAAGAAGATTTGAGTGGAAAGCAACTTGGGGAAGGCTAGAGATCAAGATTCATATGGTTGGAATGGAATATCTTGACCTCAACACAAGTGTAGGTGGTTCTCTCTCAGAAAATGTGTATTGGAAGTGTAGGTATGTTCTGATGGCTCTCTCCACGAATGAAGAGTGGGTGGAGGGGTATATATAGCCTCCACACAGAATCTAACCGTTACACACAATTTGCCAAACTCGGTGGGACCGAATGGTTAAACTCGGTCGGACCGATTCAGCAAACCTATTGACCGTTAGGATTTTTGGCGGGACTGAGATGCAACTCGGTAGGACCGATATGGTTAGGGTTAGGGCATAACGTAATCTCGGTGTGACCGATTACACAAACTCGGTGGGACCAGTTTTGGTAATAAGCTAACCAGAGAGTTGGTCAGGTAAACTCGGTGGGACCGATTCGCTCATCTCGGTGAGACCGAAATGTTACAAAAGGGAAACAAAGAGTTTACATTGCAATCGCGGTGGGACCGATCGCTCATCTCGGTAAGACCGAAACGTTACGAAGGGAAACAGAGAGATTACAATCCCATCTCGGTGAGACCGAGATCCCTATCGGTGAAACCGATTTTCCTAGGATAACATTGCCTAGGATATGTTGTTAGGAATTACCAAAACCACCCGGGGATAGTTGCACTTTCAATAACATTGCGTAATTCACATATATAATGTCTTGCAACAAGATGGCATTACATAATTCACATATATGGTAATTAGACACTAAACAGGTGGCATTCACACAAAGCATGTCTAAACTAAGCAAATGACATAGCAGTGCAAGATACCATACGGACGATATGAGCAACATAACCCTGCCAAGTTAGGGCATGCACCTCGGGGGGAAAATATGACTGGTCATCTGTCTCTGAATCCTCCTATGAGGAGCTATCGGTAACCAGCAAGACATGCGCTTCGTCAGATAGCATTGTCTGCTCTGAAGACCTTGTTTCCACTCCAGATTTTTCCATGACCGTGCCAAATGGCTGATGCACAGGAAGAGTAATTGAATGTACTAAAATTGTTGACAAATTTAACACGTAATAAAAAAAATGATGGCATGATATAATTCACATATAAGATGACTGGCTAACCAGGGTGGCATTGCAAAATTCACATATATGATGCCTGGCTAGACAAGATGGCATTGCATGATTCACATATACGATAAAGAAACTAAACAGATGGCATTGACACAAAGCATGTCTAAACTAAGCAGATGACATCTTTAATGTATACAGTAAGAAATGCAAGGCACCATATGCATGATATTACCAACATCAGCATGCCAAGTTAGAGCGAAGACCTCATGGGGTAAGTAGGAGTGGTCTTCTCCTTATGAATCCCCCTCATAACAGTTATCTTCCTCTTGATTACGATCCGAAATGGGTGGAGGGGGGCTGCCTTTGCGCCCACCATGGAACGACGTTTGCATGAAATTTTATTGCCACGCAAGGCTCGTCTCTTTTGCTCTACATGATCAGTTCCATTGTGTACGATAACTGACAGGCATAGGAATAAAACATAGTGAGATTATGTAAGGAGTGCATGCACAAATCCAGAGTGATGGTAGCAAACTGTGGATAGACCCAAAACCAATGATAGCAGGAAGATAATAGCTTTAGTTAAAAATACAGATAATGGCTCCTTTAATGTTTGTTTGCACCCAACATGAAACTCATAGTAGACACCGGAGATTAACCAGATAGTAGACAAATAGTACTGATTGCTGCCCCAATATGTAGCCCACAACCATTTAAAAACTCAATTTTCAGCATTAGTTTGGACCTGACTCGGAGACTAATAGGTGAACACAACGATAATGTAGCATGTCATCATATTAAGCGACACATAACGTAAGCAGACATGGAAGAGTGCGACCTATCTTGCGGACCCGTGTAGTCCTCAAGGTGATCTGCTGAGTTGATGATGGTAATGCAGTTGTCGTGGCTGCCGGCGGCTAGGAAGAAGATCCGAGGCGGCGAAAGACAGTCTGGAGAGCGGATCCCTGCTATGGTGAACCCTTCCGTCATTGGAGCAGCTGAGCTGGGGTGGATGTCAGGACCGGGTTTTCGGGATATTAATTTCCCAAAAAATGGCCCTTGTGCTCACCAGCCCCAGGATTACTGTTAGCTGATGAGGCACCAACTTGATACAGAAACTCCAAGCAAAAATACAAGATATGTAGTACAAGACCATTCTGGCCTATGAGTACAACAAATGGTTTCTAGTGTTTGATGGCAGAAGCGGTTTGCGGATCATCAGCGTCTATGGAACTCCATTTCCCACAGGAACAACTGACCTGGATAACTCCTATCTTCACGAGGCTGCTATCACCATTGCGTAGGCTCTAGGGTTGTCATCGCGACGCTCCTCTCCACGCAAGAAATCTGGCCAAGACAATAGCCAGGGACAAGCCAGTGAGTACTTTTGAATGTACTCGCAAACATTATGAACACATGTATAATATAACAAATGATAATCATGCTCTGAAATATTTTATGATCTCACGTTAGTCACAAAATAAACATCCAGGATGCACGCAAGCAGGTTATTCACATACAACATGAATATGTAATAAGGGAGTAGAAAAAGGATGCACCGATCGGGTGTCTGAAGCGACGCCTTGAAAGGTTAATAATATAAAGCATGCCTCAGTCGGGCGTCTGAGCGACGTCACATAAAGGGCTTATAAAGGAAATAAGCAGCAAACGTGCCACGGTCGGGCGTCTGTGCGACACCACATAAAGGGCTTATAAAATAAGTAAATAACAAGCATGCCACAGTCGGGCGTCTCAGCGACACCACATAAAGGGCTTATAAAATAAATGAATAACAAGCGTGCCACAGTCGGGCGTCTCCGCGACACCACATAAAGGGCTTATATGAGAGTAATCACAGTGAATATCCAGGAGGTAGAACCGTCCCAGGGAAGCTCAATAATTCAAATAATGCAAATGGTTAGTTCATAATAATAATAATCATAGTCATCACGAGTCACAAGT